>NW_006159773.1:3529466-3559589 GCF_000334495.1 Tupaia belangeri chinensis
CAACCAAGAATACTATACCCGGCAAAATTATCTTTCATATGGGAAAAAAAGATAAAAACATTCTCAAACAAAATTTGAAGGAATTTACCAATTCCAGACCAGCTCTTCAAGAGGTTCTGCAGGGAATACTATTACAAGGAAAACTAAAAATTCAGACAGACAGTTATACGAGAAGCAACCGAGAAAATGGCTCATTTAATGATAAGATCAGGTATGGAAATATCAATAATTACATTGAATGTCAATGGATTAAATTCTCCAGTTAAGAGACATAGACTGGCTGAATGGATAAGAAAACAGAAACCCTCTATCTGTTGCCTACAAGAAACTCACCTTATGAATAAAGACATACATAGACTAAAAGTAAAGGGCTGGAAAAAGATATTCCATGCAAATGGAAATCAGAAAAGGGCTGGAGTAGCGATATTGATCTCAGACAAAATAGATTTCAAGACAAAGACTGTAAGAGACAAAGAAGGGCATTATATAATAGTAAATGGGGTAATCCAGCAAGAAGACATAACCCTTATAAATATCTACGCACCCAACTCAGGTGCACCTAAATATGTGAGGGAAAGATTGCTGGAGCTAGAAGGAGAGAGAGGGAGAAATATTGTAATTGTTGGAGATCTCAACACCCCATTATCTCCTATAGACAGATCTTCAAGACAGAAAATAAATAGAGAGATACAGGACTTAAATGATACTATAAATGGAATGGGCTTGACAGATATCTATAAAACGTTCCACCCTACATCCACAACATATACATTTTTCTCACCCCGACATGGAACCTTTTCAAAGATAGATCATATATTAGGACACAAATCAAGCCTTTACAGATTCAAAGGCATAGAAAATGTACCCATCATCTTCTCTGACCATGATGGAATTAAACTCAAGATTAATTTCAAGAAACAACCCCGAAAACACACAAACACATGGAAACTGAACAACCTACTTCTGAATGACTTCTTCACTACTGAAGAAATTAAGGCTGAAATAAACAAATTTATGGAAACAAATGATAATGAGGACACAAGTGTCCAGAACCTATGGGACACAGCAAAAGCAGTCATAAGAGGGAAATTCATAGCAATTAGTGCACATAAGAAAAGGATGGAAAGATGGCAAGTAGATAACTTATCATCATGCCTCAGAGAACTGGAAAAACAACAACAAACGAACCCCCAAAATGCCAGGCGAAAAGAAATAATAAAGGTTCGAGCAGAAATAAATGAAATAGAAAATAAACGAACCATACAGAAAATAAATGAAAGCAAAAGCTGGTTCTTTGAAAAGATCAACAAGATCGATACTCCATTGGCTAGACTGATCAAGAAGAAGAAAGAAAGAAACCAGATTAATCAAATATGTGATGAAACAGGCAATATTACCACGGACATAGCAGAAATACATAATATCATTAGAGGATACTATGAGCGACTTTACGCCAACAAACAAGATAACCTGGAGGAGATGGACAAATTCCTGGATGCATATAAACTACCAAGATTGGATCAGGAAGACATAGAGAATCTGAATAGACCTATAACAAGCCAGGAGATTGAATCAGTAATTAATAATCTCCCAACAAAGAAAAGCCCAGGCCCAGATGGCTTCACTTGTGAATTCTACAAAACTTTCAAGGAAGAATTAACCCCTATCTTACTAAAATTATTTCTAAAGATTCAAAAGGAAGGAAACCTTCCAAATTCATTTTATGAAGCCTCCATCATCCTCATCCCCAAAACAGATAAGGATATGACAAAAAAGGAAAACTACAGACCAATATCATTGATGAATATAGATGCGAAAATTCTCAACAAGATACTCGCAAATCGTATCCAACAACATATAACAAAGATCATTCATCACGACCAGGTAGGCTTTATACCAGGGATGCAAGGGTGGTTCAATATACGCAAGACCATAAATGTAATACACCACATTAACAGAAAGAAAGATAAAAACCATATGATCATCTCAATTGATGCGGAGAAAGCGTTTGATAAAATACAACATCCTTTTATGATTAAGACTCTCAGTAAGATTGGTATAGAAGGGTCATTTCTGAACACAATAAAAGCAATCTATGAAAAACCTACAGCTAATATTATACTGAATGGGGAAAAGCTGAAAGCTTTTCCTCTGAAAACAGGTACTAGGCAAGGCTGCCCACTTTCTCCACTGCTCTTTAATATAGTACTGGAAGTCTTAGCTATTGCAATCAGAGAAGAGAACAGTATTAAAGGCATTCGAATAGGCAAAGAAGAGTTGAAAATATCTTTATTTGCAGATGACATGATGGTATACTTAGAAGACCCAAAGGTATCCATGAAAAAACTGCTTGAAGTAATAAGTGAATACAGTAAGGTGGCAGGATACAAAATCAATATCCAAAAATCTATAGCATTTCTATTTATGAACAACAAGTTGAATGAAGCAGAGCTGAAGAAAGGAATCCCTTTCACCATAGCCACAAGATGTATAAGATATCTAGGGATAAACCTAACTAAGAAAGTCAAAGACCTTTATAAAGAAAACTACGAGAATCTTAAAAAAGACATTGAAAGTGACATAAAAAAGTGGAAGGACATCCCATGCTCCTGGATTGGTAGAATTAACATAATCAAAATGGCAATTCTACCCAAATTAATCTACATGTTTAATGCAATTCCAATCAAAATACCAGAGATATTCTTCAGAGATCTAGAAAAGACAATTATAGAATTTGTCTGGAACCATAAAAGACCTCGTATTGCAAAAGCAATCCTGCGTAAGAAGAATGGAGTAGGAGGCATATCACTCCCTGATCCCAAGATATACTATAAAGCTGTGGTCATCAAAACAGCATGGTATTGGCATAAAAACAGACATGTGGACCAATGGAAGAGAATAGAGACCCCAGAAATAACTCCCAAAGCTTATAGCCAACTGATCTTTGACAAAGGATATCAGTCAATCCATTGGGAAAAGGAAAACCTCTTTAGTAAATGGTGCTGGAAAAACTGGGTATCCACCTGCAGAAAGATGAAACTGAACCCCCATCTTTCACCATTAACAACAGTCAACTCAAAATGGATCAAAGATCTGAACCTAAGACCTCAGACAATAAAACTACTTGTGGAAAATGCTGGGGAAACTCTGGGAGACATTGGAGTAGGCAAAGACTTCTTAAATAAGACTCCCAAAGCACAGGCAATAATCCCTAAAATAGACAAGTGGGACTATATTAGACTAAGAAGTTTCTGCACAGCAAAGGACACAGTAACAAGTGTGAACCGACAACCCTCAGAATGGGAAAATATTTTTGTTAAATATGCCTCAGACAAGGGACTGATAACGAGAATACATAGGGAACTCAAGTGCCTTATGCGAAAAAAAATGATTAACCCGATTAAAAGATGGGAAAGTGAGCTGAACAAAAGTCTCTCTAAGGAAGACATACGAACAGCCAAAAAGCATATGAGGAAATGCTCGACATCCCTCATCATAAGGGAAATGCAGATAAAAACCACAATGAGATACCACCTAACCCCTGTCAGAATGGCAAAGATTAAGAATATAAAAAGTGATAAGTGTTGGCGGGGATGTGGTGAAAAGGGAACCCTCCTACACTGTTGGTGGGAATGTAAACTAGTTCAACCACTGTGGAGAACAATATGGAGGTTCCTCAAAGATCTACAAATAGAACTACCATTTGATCCAGCAATCCCACTTCTGGGTATTTACCCAAAAGACAGGAGAACGCTCAGTCAGAAAAGTGCTTGCACATCCATGTTTATTGCAGCATTATTCACAATTGCCAAGACATGGAACCAACCTAAATGTCCACAAACTGATGAATGGATTGGAAAAGTGTGGTATATATACTCTATGGAATACTACTCAGCCATAAAAAATAACAAGACCCTGGAATTTGATAGAAAATGGTCAGATATGGAGGATCTATTGCTGAGTGAAGTAAGCCAGGCTATGAAAGAAAGATATTGTATGTATCCACTCAATATATACCGACTATCCGCACTCTATAATAGAGAGCAAAAATTCGGAGGACATAAACACAGTGAAGGTACTTAATGAGAATAGGACAGTGTGGAATGGGGTAAGTGAAGAGAAGAGGAAAAGCAATGTAATACACTATAAAGTTATATGTAATCCAATGTAATATAAAGATTATGATAATAAAAATAAAAATAAAAAAATTTTCTATATATTTGCTTAATTTAGTATTTCCGAAAGACTATGAACTGTAAGGGGGTAGGGACCAGGGACCATAATGCTACGCATTACGTCCACACTGCATGGTACACAGTAGGTATTCAATAAATATTTATGAATACAGTTCCCAAACATGGCATCAAGTCTCCCCAGAATGATCCACCCACATGGATGCCCTGAGTATATTTAAGGTGAAATTCAAAGAGAAATACCTCAATTAGATACCCTCAAAGACTGTTTACAGATTTAATTAGAACACACGATATTTATTTTAATGACATTATTTATCTTTGCAAATTCAAGTTTTGGTAATTGCTATGATGAAAAGAAAGTATTACATGAAAATCAGTAAAGAACAAGAATGAATGTGGCAGTGTCCAATCTGATCTCAACGTCTAAAGAGTTGTACAGTGTCCAACAGACATACATATCTCAAAATTGTGGTTAAGAATAAAATCAAAATATTATTTTGTTTTTAATTAATATGTAGTATTTTTAAAAATAAATACTAGTTTGTTAAGAAAAGTATTAAGTTGTTTGGCCCCAACTACATAATAAATAAAACTGATAGGTATTACTTTTGGCCTAAGTGCATCAAGAAAAAAACAAGAGAATCCAATAGTGGGCGTGCATCAAGAAAGTTTGGGATTTTCTGATTTATGGAATAAATAAATAACATAAATCTGGGAGGTGGGTAAGGAGGACATTAGCTACTATCTGTGGTTTATCAAATTGCACTAATAAGCAAAAGCCAATTATTGTAATACAGGATGTCATACCATCAAAAGGGACTCTTAAAAAATCAAATTTTAATGATTTATTGAGTACCTATAATATCTGCAGTAGAATAATATCGATAGCTCTATCATAATGTACACTGTCTTCACATAATGTGCTTTTGAAAAGTTGTATATAAACTACTTTTTAAAATAAATTTCTGTGGAAAAATCATTTCATAGAAACTCTGAAGTGAACGATCTCGTAAAATGAATCTTTATGTAACAGTGATCTTAATTTTTGCTTTGCAAACTTAGGTTTTTATATATGTTGGGTTTTTTTCCATGTTGAACACGGCTCATCTTGAATTTGAATACGATTGCATTTTCAGAAGTATACCTATACTTTATCTCATTTTATCCTTGTTATCTCCCCTCAAGGGACAACAGAAAGTGCAACAAACCTGATCTGTTTAAAATATTAAAACAGTATTCCAACAGCTCTATAATGAGAATGTATCATGTATGAACTGACAGGGGATAATGAGATTATTTCCTTTTAAATTCATTTTTGCAAAGTAAACTAAGTTTACTTATTTCCAAGACTTATAAAAACTAAGTTAACTCAGGACCAGCATAAATAAATAACATAAATCTGGGAGGAGGGTAAGGAGGACATTAGCTAATGGCTATGTCACTGGACTCCCATGTAGTCGACCGCGGTTCAAGTCCCGAATTTGGTAGCTTAAACTCACACAGGGCACGTGTGTGTGTGTGTGTGTGTGTGTGTGTGTGTGTGTGTTGGGGGGAGGGAGGTACGTGCCCAAGATCCCAAGAAGAGAATGGAGGAGAAAGAATTGTGGTGTGGTCACCCCCCAGGGGGTGATTTCTTGCTTTCTGTCTCTGTCTTTCTGGCAAGCACATGCACCTTATAGCAAAAACCTCTCTTAAAAAAATAAATAAATAAATAACCTAAGTTAGCACTGCAAGAATAGTAAAATCCTGACTTTACTTTTTGATATCTAGTTCCATACAAATCTATACAGTACACAGCCTAGCAAACAGTCCCAAGTCTCCATGAAAGAGAGTCCCAGTGTACAAAACTCTGTGAGTTATTTAGCTGTACAAACTTTTCTAATATTAATTAATTTTAAATTATTTTACTTTATCATTATTACTATTTTTTAAATTTGTTACAGGGCACATGTGTTCATCAGAGAGAAGCAGAGAGAGAGAAAGCATGTTGCCAGGTCTGGGACTCAAACTGCTGTCTGCTATGTGGGAATACAGCATCTTAACCATGATGTCTTCTGCCGGCCCCTTTAATATTAATTTAAATGCTGCATCACCAAATGAAATACTTTTGGTTTAAAACAGAAGCAAAAGTTCCAAAACAATTTTTTTTTAGTCTCTTTTATTTGTAGTTCTTGAAGACAATGGGAAAAGACTACCTAAAAATAATAAAGGCCTTGTACTATTTTAACAGATAAATGAAAAATTTACAAAACCTGACAACATATAGACACCAAAAATCACGTACTAACCAAAAATATGGCCCAAGTTTTAAAACTCTTCACTTAAAATACCAACGCCTATTCTGTTTCATTTCCATAATAATGTTTTAAATGAATTTTGAAAGCCATTACAGAACATTAATAATAGTTATTTTAACCATCTCAAAATTCTGGGAAAATAAAAATGTATCTTTTTTACTGAACTAGTAAATTATTAGTCTTGAGTTAAATATAAAATTAACAAAAATTAAAGTATAAACTGCATATCATATCAAACATAACATAAAAGTGCAAACTAACATAAAAATGAGTATTTGTAAAAAATATAATGTTTCAACGAGAACAATATTTTAACAAATGACAGGTTGGAAAAACCATGTATTAAATCAGTAAAACATACAGTACTGTTTTAAAGTCCTGAATTATTTGAAAATTAAAAACTGAAAGGTCAGAAACAGGTACCTTGTACAATAAATGCACATGTGGTTGGAAAATTCCCTAATTTAGCTTTATTAACTCTCTGAAAATATTTTAGAACCAAATGACTGCTATTTCCAAAAATCTTGGGAGAAAACTTTAGGAACATATCTATTAGAAACAAAGGTACAAAGCAAAAATTAATTTTTTCCACTGCCTTAAAATATAACTCCCAAAATAAAATAACCCTGGGCCAGACTACGTTGTGGTGGTTAAGGCAGCTGAATCCCACAAAGCCAACCATGTTGTTCAAGTCCCAGAACCAGCTGCTTGAAAAATATGCTGGGTGCGTGTGCCCATGTGCTCAAAATCTCAAGAGCAAAATGGAGAAGGGATTGTAGTGTGGCCATTCCCCCTGACAGGGTGTGCTTTCTTTCTCTCTCTCCAGCAAGTGCACACACTCAATAGCAAATTAAAAAATATACATATTGGGTCACTGGAAAAGTCATGACATATTTCTGTTTTTCTATGTAAAAATGTGTCATGACTTTTCCAAAAATCCATTATGTATGTCTGAGTAAACACAGAATATATTTGAAGCTTTCTTTTAGAATAACCAAATTCATTCTTACATATATACATAGAGTGGTAAAGCTAAGGTAAGGATCAAATTAATTCAAGAGTTAGAACCATTTCTTTAACTATTATAAGTTCCTTGGGTCAGGTCTACGTTGTATTTCATTTTGTTATTTTTAGTGGTTACCAATGCCTAGTACTTTGTAGATACTAATTAGCAGAATAGATGAATAATAATAATAAAAAGATGTAAGTGACAATATACAATTATTACTTCACATCCCAGAAAACTTTCCAGTGATTTAATATGAAACAAATGAAATGTCCAACAGTAATCTTACATTATAATGCCTAAATGCAGAAACATACCTCAATTTGCATCTTCAGATGTGTCTTGAAGTTTGACAACAAGGTCAGAAATATGGAAAGAGAAAGCTCAAAAACTTCTGGAACAGATGACACTCCATTTTTTGAGAGTGCAACACACAGATATTGCTTAATAGCATTAATAAACATCTCATTTGTTCTGAAAACAGGTCCTGCATTCTGCAGAATGGATAGAAGTAACTGCAATGAAAGAATCTTGGATCGTAACTCATGAGACCTAAAATGTAAAAAAACAAAAAAAAAAAAAAAAGAAAGAAAAGAAAAGAAAAGGAAAAAGGTACAGTATATGGACAAGTTTAGCATGTGGTAATAACAGGTTTTTCCAAAGATATTTCCTGGTACTACATAATTTCAAACTTTCTAAATGGAGAGGAAGAGAAATCTCTACATCATTATAAGTAAGTTCAGAACATGAACAATCCTGGCCACTAACAATGAGTGCTTCTAATGTTCCCTTGCAGCACATAATTTTACCAACTTTTTAAACAAGAAAAAGAACATTATCTGCAAATGTTTAACTTAACCTAGTGTTCCACTAGAAAAGGAAAAATAATTTGAAGATTTATGCATTGGTTCCTTATTTGCACAACCATACTTTTCCTAAGAAATCATGCATTTATTTATTGGATTAAGTGCTGTATTTGGTATATAAAAGTTCTAGTGTATTATTTCTTAGTTATGCCACTCAAAAATCTTTTTATTTTTTTTGAGAGGTTTTTTCGCTATAGGACGCGTGCGCTCGCCAGACAGACAGAGACAGACAGAGAGACAGAAAGCGAGAAATCACCCCCTGGGGGGATGGCCACGCCGCAATCCCTTCTCCTCCATTCTCCTCTTGGGATCTTGGGCACGCACGCACACGCGCCCGGCGTGAGTTTTAAGCCACCAGGTCCGGGACGCGAACCGTAGTCGACTACGTGGGAGTCCAGCGACATAGCCACTACGCTAACTGCTGGTCCTGCCCTCAAAAATCTTGAACATCAATTTTTAAAAAAAAAGAAATGTGGTATTATCTGTTGAAGATACTTTTATAGTTTTATCAACTGGACTAGGGAGAAATGTTCACATGTTGAAATATTCAGTTTGTAAACTAAATTATGTGATTTGAATGTAAAAAAGAAAATGAAATTTTACAAAGTTAAAAAAATTAAATTAAATTAAATTTTAAAAAAGTTTATGTTCTATTAACAAGTTACAGCATTATGTCAAATTTACTTCTTTGGTAACCATTTAGAATTTTTTCACTTTTGAAATAAGTAGAGGATTTAGAACTTATAAAAACCTTTGTCCCTTAATTTAAGCTTGCTCATTTATTCTAATATTTAAGAAAAGCTGAAAAGCAAAATTTTTCCTTTAATTAAAAAATTTCTTTCCTGATCTATAAGCTAGGCCATGCTTCTGATAACTACCATCATTTTAAATGATCGTACTTCAGAAACATATTTTTTCTCCTATGGAAGCAAGTCTCTACACCCAACAGATCAAGGAAATTGCGTTCAAGCAATATTTCAAATGCAGCACACACTTAAATATCCTAGTGGTTGGTAGTTTAAAAAAAAAAAAAATCCCAAATGCTGTATTCAGACACATTTACACAGTACAGTAAAATTAACTGCTCTTGATTTCTACCCTAAAATCTGTATTGTGGTAAGTGTGATGTAATTCAAGGACCTGCATAAATCTCACAAGGAATACCTAATTTCATGTATGTGGGTATCACAAAAATAATTTATTTGAAATAAAATAAGCCAATAATACCATGGCTCATTATTACAGAGCCTTATTTCCAGGATGGCCATTCCTTTAACCTCAGAATATGTGCAGCAAATATATCATCATAAAATGATGCTTAGATAAATCAAGTTAAAAACAGTGAGAGGTAAGTTTTAAATAGCTATAGGAAAACATGGAGCAAGACAAGTATCTCTTCTAATGCTTTAGTCTTCCAAGGTCTACTCTACTCACTACGTTTTCATTGTCTATCTCACATTTATGAGCTTTCTTCTGTTACTATAGTAATAAAATCCTGCAACTACCCATTCTCTCACACACAAGGTTTCTGTTATAACTGTTTTATTTTTGTATCCCCAGAATCTGAAATGCCTTGTACATAGTATATGCTCAAAAAAGTAACAGATTTATTCTTGTGTTCATCGATTAAGCACCTACTATGTACGAAACTTTAATGATGATCTTTTCACCTTAGGGTGTATGGACTTGCTGGTAACAGAGAGAGAGAGAGACAGAGACAGTGAGAGGGAAAGTGAGAAATCGCCTCTCAGGGGGATGGCCACACTGCAATCCCTTCTCCACTCTCCTCCAGGGATCTTGGACATGCATGCACACACACCTGAGTTTTAATCCACCAAGTCCAGAATTGGAACCATTGTCAGCCATGTGGGAATCCAGCATGTAACCGCTATGCCATCTACTGGTCCCAAATGATGGTCTTATAACACAATAAATTACAATTTTTTTCTTTTTCTTACTTATTTATTTAATTTGCCATAGGTGTGTGCACTCTCTGTAGAAACAGAGAGAGAAACTGAGAAGCATCCTTCAGGGGGATTGGCCATACCACAATTCCTTCTTCACCTCTTCTTTTGGGATTTGGGACACATAGGCACTCGGCCTGCTTTCTAAGCTGTCAGATCTGGGATTCAAACCACACAGTCCCCAAATTTTTTCTTTTTATGATCGAGTTCACATGTGAGAACTGGAGAGTGAGAAAACACCACAGACAACTATCCTGCCATACCACACCCACTTCCCAGTCCTCTAGCTCCTCAGGATCTTGGGCACACAGTCTGTTTCCAGGCTGACCTACAGTAGGCAGGTGGCTTCAAGCCTTGCAGGGCACTGTGTTTTACTGGTGTACCACAGTGGCTGGGCCAATTATACTTTTGCTAGGCAAAAGAGGCTAAAAATTTGAGGTCTAGGGCCAGCCAGTGGCATGTAAGCAAACAATGCTCTGTAGCAAAAACTTCAAACAAACAAACAAACAAAAAAAAACAGAAAAGAAAAAAGAAATTGAAGTCTATAGTCTTTCATGGGGTAATTTCATATTATAACTGAAGAACATTACCTGGATCAACATCATTTTTTTAAGAGAAATTTTTGCTATTGGGTATGTGAGTTCACCAGAGAGACAGACAGAAAGTGAGAAACTACTCCCCAGGGGAATGGTCAAGCCACAATTCCACAATCTCTTCTCCTCTATTACCCTCTCGGGATCTTGGATACATGTATGTGTGCCCAGCATATGTTTTAAGTTACCGGGTCCAGGATTTGAACTGTGGTCGACTAAATGGGAGTCCAGTGATCTAACCATTATACCAACTGCCATCCCTGGATTAACATCTTAGTGAGGCCAAACAATACATAGAGAAGCTAAGGCAAAAAGAGAATTAGGCCCAACTATGGCCGCCTATGACATGCTGGTAGAGTTGTTGCTGTGACATACAAAGGACACACAGGAGATCCAGATCCAGTTACCAGACTGCTGTAAAAGTCCAGTGTAATGGCATGTGTCTGAGGTCCCAGCTACTTTGGTTCCTGAGGAATATTATGACAAAACAGACCCAGTTTGTTTGAAAAAATAAACAAAAACCAAACCCCTCAACAACAGAAAAATAACCTAACTACAAAGGCTCATTGATTTTTTTGAGGGGAAAAAAAGCATTCAAATAAAAAGCACTATAGTCTTTTGGAAAAAGAGCAGTTTCTGAAGATGGAAAATTTAGTCTCATTCAGTATTCAATTCCAATGTTTAATGACTCTGGTGGTCAAGTGAAAAGGTCTTCAAGCAAAATTTCCTAATATCTGATTTAGACACACTAAGTAGGATGCTAATTAATTTACATTACTCCTCATAAAAATCTGCTATAATGCTGAAGACCACAACCCTCCAAAACCAAAAGTCACTCTTTATTCAGGGCTAAATGAACCCCTGCTCCCCACAAAGTATTCTTCAAAATTCATATATTTTCTTTTTCCAGCATTTTTTTTTTTTTTGGAGAGGTTTTCGCTATAGGGCGTGTGCGCTCACCAGACAGACAGAGAGAGATAGAGAGACAGAAAGCGAGAAATCACCCCCCAGAGGGGATGGTCACGCCGCAATCCCTTCTCCTCCATTCTCCTCTTGGGATCTTGGGCATGCACACACACGTGCCCGGTGTGAGATTTAAGCCACCGGGTCCAGGACACGAACCGCGGTCGACTACATGGGAGTCCAGAGACATAGCCATTACGCTAACTGCTGGTTCCCTTCCAACATTTTTTCAGAACACACTTTTTTTTAAATATTTGAGTTGGAAAAACTAAATGCCTGAAGCTGTTTTTAAAATATTTAGAGTCATTTTATTTCACTTTATTTATTTATTTTATTAATTTGATTGGGGTGGGGGGGAGAGAGAGATGGAGAGAGGGGGAGAGAGAGAGAGAGAGAGAGAGAGAAAGTGAAAAAGCAAGCAGCCAGGTCCAGGACTCAAACTGCAGTCAACCATATGGGAGTCCAGCACCCTTAACCACCACACCACTTGCCAGCCCCTAAATATCTGAGGCTTTTAAGGTCAATAAACATTTAAAAATCATGGCAAAAACTGCCTTCAGTAATAACATTTATTTCCTTCTTATAGTGCTCATCCATTCAGAATGAGATGCTAAAATGATAGATTTTTGAATGCGAAAAGTTATTTTCCTCTAATAAGAAATAAAAAATTTTATAGAGATTCTTAGAAAATATATAGGATATAGCCAAGTTTATACTCCAATATAACCTTAATCTTTCTTCTGTAGAGCTTGTATTTTCAAAGTACAAAAGAACAAATAGTTTATTTTTGGCTCAGGATTAATTTTAGAATTTTAGGCATCTGAGCCTGAAAGATGTTTCTCCTTGAACCAATACATGATAAAACAAAAACTACAGAAAATATGACAAATGTAGCTTCCATAAACTTTCAAAGTTTTCATACTAATTTGTCTCTGGTCTTTCTTAGCTGGCAGTTAAGATACTGAAACTAAACTTTCAAATTTTTTTATTACAGTAGCATTGTTTGCATTTCCCCCTATTTCACCATCCCTTTCTTAAAGTCATTTGAGTCTCCAAAGTTTCTCTCCAGAAAGTTCTAAAATTGTCATGCTGCTATATATCATGATGCTGCAACATTAAAGAGGCCATTCTTTTAACTTCTAAGTTCAATTTCATGCAGTAATTAGTTACACTTGAATCATAAGAATGAAAGATATTTGACCATTTATGATACACGAAACTGGCACTTTCCTAGAGTTTAAATTAATATATTTGATGGAAATTAGACAAGTGACTTCTTATCTGAAAGTACTTCCTGCTCCCTACAGAGAAGGTATCATCCTAGGGCATTCTGTCAGATCTTAATGATAATGTATTTTTCATTATGACTTTCGAGATTCATTTCTTTTAGGTTTTATTATCTTTATATTGGCAATTTTCAGACGCCTGACAGGGAAACAGGGCTACATTAGCTCCGAAGTTACTTACAGCACAGAAATAATTCATTGATTCATTCATTCAATTCAGTATTTTTGAGTACCAGGCACTAGTCTATAAAGCTGTTATACCCTTTGATAAATAGTGTAAGGTTTTAGCAGTTACTGTTTTTCAATACTTTTGTTTTTAATGGAAAATAACCCAAGTTTTTCAAAGTTGTATAGGACAAAGAACACAAGAAAATCCAAATATTACCTTAATAGTAAGTACGTTTTACACTTCAAAATCTTTATATGTCAGGCAAAACAGTTAATGACTTACTTTGGATCTGGTGGTCCATCTGATAGTGGTTTCATTGACAGTTTACACAATGACCTGAATACTAGAAAGGCATCCTTTTGTAAGATGTGGGAAAACTTAGCACCAGGTGAAGGTCCTGAAGAATTTCCAGATTCCTAAACAAGTTAATATACCATGAAAATAAAGCCATTTGCCAGCATAAAATCATGTCAGCCTTTTTGTACATTTTAATTGAATTCAGTAAAAAGTGGAATCTTCCCCCATCTATTGGTAGGGGAATCAGATGAAGAATTTGCCACATAATTTTTTCCTTAATCTGACATGCCACTACCATCTCCAATAATAAATACCTTAAAAATGCATTTTTAAAAAATATTCTTTGCTACAAAATAAAACTCTTAGAATCTACCCAGTTCACACAATTACTGACAAAAAGACTAGCACATTATGCCCTCATAAGATATCTACCTAAAGACCTGCTACTTGTCATCAGGTGTTTTATGCTTTTGCCCTATTTATTTATTTATTTTTAATCTACTCTGGGCAGACAGAAGGCAGTAGAGATTGTTAGGCCAATGCTTAAAAGTTCTTAACTGCTAAAGGTCAACAAAGCAAGGAAAATCTATTCCTGGATACAGGGAACTGACTTACAATAGGACTCTCTTAACCAAAAATATAAAGATTAAAAACATACAAAATATTGGGACCAGCAGATGACATAGCGGTTGGGGCACTGAACTCCCACATGACCAACTGCAGTTGGAGACTCAGACCTGGCAGCTTGAAAATCATGCTGAGCATGCGTGCACGCATGCCCAAAATTCCAGGAGGAGAATGGAGGAGAAAGAACTGCAGTATAGTCATTATCCTGAAGAGGGGCGTAATTTTTCCACTTTCCCTGTCTCTTTCTGGCAAGCACATGAGTCTTATAGTAAAAATCTTACACACACACACACACACATGCAGAAAGGATGACTTGTCCCTACCACTGTACTGATTTTTTTTTTGTAGCCCTAGACAAAGAAGACAAAGTTCCCTAGGTTCTAAAAGTTTTCCTGTCCAGTGCTACAAGAATTATCCTGTTAATATGTGATAAAAATAGCCTTTATAAATGTGACTTCATTAGGAGGGTTGAGGGAAGATGTGAACACATATCAGAACCACCTCACACTCACAAATGAGGCTATCATTATATGAAGGGAATAAACTGCTCTAATTATGTCAGTAAGGAAAAAAACCTTGAGCTATTTTTATGTACCCAAACTGAAATAAATGAGTAACATCGACGGAAAATATTCACTACAGGGTACTGGTAGCCTAAATCTGTAAGATTATCAGGATCCTCCTTCCATTCCCATTTATACCTGAGTATCATTGGAAGAGACAGACAATCTATCGTCAGGTAAGGATGGCGTATATGCAACAGAAATTGGTGTTCCTGGAATTCCATTTGCTTGAATATTTTCACTGTCGCTACCATCCTCTATAGATCCAATGTTGCCTTCTGTACTTGCATTTATGGTAGTCCCTTCTCCCATATCTAAAATGATAAGAATAAAAGATACAAATGTATCTGACTTAGCCAGAATATATTTTAAAAGCACAGACTATTTAAAATGAAACAGTGGCAGAAAAGAAATATGAAGTAAAATACGCACTGGCACCATTTTAAAGGTTAGCATATTTACTAGGGTTGGCATATTTCCAAATACAATCTTTAAGTTACTCTGGCAATGAAACACACTCAGCTGATGAGAGGCTAATAAACAGAATGGGCCAAAAGAGAGGCTTAATTTTTAGTCTATGTGAGCATTTACTAAACTGGGTCCTGATGAATGATAATCTTTAGATATTAAGACAAATTCCTCTAAAAAAAATCCCATTATTAAATAAGTTTAGAAAATGCTGCAAAGTAGGTTCTTTATAATACCCTTTAAACATTGCTAATATGTACTGAGCTTTCCAAAGGGGATATAGACTATATAGTGTTTCCAAAATTTATTTTACCATGAGCCTTCTCTCTTATTAGAGTACCTGATAACATCTCTAATAATTTTGTTTTCTATGGAATATAGCTAGAAAAATAATGGCCTATACCACTTAATATCTTTTATTATGTCTATCTAATACTTGTGATGAACATATACAAATGACTTCTAGTAAATGAAACATAGTTAATGCAAATAATACCAAGTCCCAGAACTATTCCAGGTATAATACATGTTACTTTCAAAAAGGAACACAGGACCCAGCCATGGCAGCCTATTCTGCTAAGTTGTTGTGTTCCAAAGACTCGGATGACACAGGAGGCCTGGGTCTGAGTCTCAGTCCAACCTAAAGGCAAGGACCAGGGGCAGGAAGGAGGTGGAGCACATCTGTAATACCAGTGACCTGAGGCATAAGGCAGGAGAATTGAGAGCTAGAAGCTGGGCCTGGACAGCATGAGATCCTGCCAAAAAATTTGCTGCCATGATAGTGCACACCTGCAGTTCCTGCTGCAAGACAGGCAAGAAGACTTTGCCGTGGCAAGACCATGTCTTAAAAGGGAATACACCCACCTGTGGCCATGACTTGTAGCTATGTTGCAGGAAACTGTTCCTTTCATGCTACCAATTCAAAGAAACTATAAGCCACATGAGGGAAACATATTGTGTACTACAAGGAGCACAGATTCTGGGATATGAAAGACCTATAGTTCAATCACGTCTCCACTATTTAACTAGGAGAGTTATTCTTTATTTGCCTCAATTTCTTCATCAGCAATAGAAATAATAAGATCTATGAGGAAATCACTCCCCCCACCTCCCCACACACACTAAAGAATACAACTGGTGCTCACTAAGTGGTAGCTTTTACTAACAATCAATCAATCATACAGTTTTGATTAATTTAAGAAACAGGAAAGATATAGTAGCTTCTGGTTCCCATATCCTGAAGCTGCTTTCTGCTCTACAAATTAAAACACTCTGGAATAATTTAACCAAATAATTCCAAAATTATCAAAATTTGGCAACTAACAGTATGTGAAAAGAAATATAGTAATGGAATATATTTGGCAAACTCGACATTACATAAAAGAAAAAAACTAATATGCTAATGCTTGAGATGCTAAATACTACTAACACTTTTATTATTTTGTGTATATATTACTTACACAAAGAAGCCTGGAAGGAATCACAAAAATGTAATAAGATTATCAGAAATCAAGTTTCTATTTCATTCCCCAAAACACTTATTCTAATTTTTTCATCTGTACCCAATTATAACTCTTCCTACAGTCATCTCCCTACCTCCTCTTAACAAGTAACTACCTTCTACTTAGCTATGAATTGGCTGATTTAGCATTGGCTCCCTCACTCTTCCTTGCACTGTCACAAAGTTTCTTGCCATTAATAATCTTTTTCTCCCCTTTTCTTTGATTCTAAGGTTTCATTTCCCTCAAATCCACCTCTTCTGCTTTTAACAGTATCTTTCTCCTCCAAATATTTTCTTTCAACATCGTATTTTCTTTTTTTTTTTTTTTTGGAGTAGTTTTTGCTATAGGGCGCGTGCACTCGTCAGAAAGACAGAGAGAGACAGAAAGACAGAAAGTGAGAAATCACCCCCCAGGGAGGATGGCCACACCGCAATCCCTTCTCCTCCATTCTCCTCTCAGGATCTTGGGCACGCACGCACACGCGCCTGGTGTAAGTTTAAACTGCCGGGTCAGGGACTCGAACTGTGGTCGACTATGTGGGAGTCCAGTGACATAGCCATTACGCTAACTGCTGGTCCCTCGACGTCATATTTTCAGTTTCTTGCAAACAAATGGATCTTCCCTATTACTCAATAAGTATATTAAAATCTTTTCAATATACACAAAACAAATAAAAAGCTTCCTTGCCACACCCTGCCACACCTCAGTTACTAACCATTTTTATCACATTTCTCAAAGAAATCCTCAACATTCTTTGATATTACTTCCATCCTTCCTTTCTTATAAAATTTTTCGAAGGAATTAAAAATACTCCCTGATTTTAAGTTGTGAAGCCAGAGTGCCTTGGGTTGAGATCTTTATCACTTAGCAAGTTAACTTCATCTCCCAGTGCCTGAGCTTTCCCACTATAAACCATTTAAGTCACTGACCACATGAGAACATTTGCCTACTTGAGACATGGCTGAGCTTTACCACATGGAATCTAAAAAACTCCAAAGTCGAGGATGGTAGTTAATATGAGATGGGAGGGAAAATGCAAACCAAAAAGCTTGGGGAACCAGGCCAGTGTCTATCAATACAAAGCTGCTTGCAGCCACAACCATCTACATTGTATTGAGTAACTGCCTGCTATTTTAAAATAAGGTATTTGTTTGGTAAGTCTCCTGGCCTACTATGTTGTCAGCACAAACCAAGTCAAGTGAAGTTTGGGATCAATGTTATCAACACTTAATGTATTTTACGCTCTGGAGGAGCTCTTTAAACATGGTTTGTTCTCACTCTCTCAACTTTTGCCAGGGAATCTTAGGTTGCCTCCATTCAATCAGGCCTTCAGTTAGCAAAATAAAGTAGAATCAGATAGAGGGAAGCCTAGGACTTTAGGTTTCACTTCTGTGCTAAATTGGTTTTCCTTCTGTGTTTATTGCAGTATTCCCAGTTGGTAAAGGCAATGCTGTCTCTACTCCCACCTTACTTCTTGAGTTGGGAAACCTATTAAACTTTTAGATTCCACATGGTAAAACTCAACCACTCCCTCCTCAAGGGAACTGCTTCTTAATTCTTAGCTCTGAAATGAGCTCTGCCTTTGGAATCACCTCACAGACTCTAGAAAATAAGGCGTCATGAAATATGAAAAATAAATACAAACAATTACTGTTTTACTCTACAGAAGTTTTTAATTATTAATTTTTTTTTTTTGGAGAGGTTTTTGCTATAGGGCGCGTGCGCTCGCCAGCCAGACAGACAGAGACAGAGAGACAGAAAGCGAGAAATCACCCCCCAGGGGAGATGGCCACGCCGCAATCCCTTCTCCTCCGTTCTCCTCTTGGGATCTTGGGCATGCACGCATACACGTCTGGCGTGTTTTAAGCCACCGGGTCCAGGACACGAACCACGGTCGACTACGTGGGAGTCCAGCGACACAGTCATTACGCTAACTGCTGGTCCCACAGAAGTTTTTAATTATTAATTTTTAATTTGACCAGAGAGAGAGAAAATGAGAAAGCAAGCTGCCAGGTCCAGGACTTGAACTGTGGTTGGCCACGTTGGAGTCCAGTATCCTTAACCACCATGCTACCTCTGCCCCCCATTTGTATTTAAACACATATATGCAGGCATGCATGAAACAATTCTTAAAATCTTCTGTAGAGTAAAACACCATAATAACATCAAAAGAGCTGAGCGAATAAACCGAAAGAAAATATTTTTTGTTTTAATTTTCAGAGGGCACATGTGCTCACCAGAGAGACAGAAAGAGCAGAAAGCACCCCTATGGGGTGTGGTCACACCACAATTCTTTTTCCTCCATTTTCTCACTCTAATAGGATTCTGGACATGTGTCTGGTGTATTTTTCAAGATGAAGAGGGTTGGAATTCAAACTGTGGTTGGTCATGTGGGATCTGGCTCCCTTAAATCACCACTGTGTTACGAATCTGGTACTAAGAGAAAATATTTGTAAAATATATTGCAGAATCCCAATAAATAAAAGGATTCTTAAAAGTTAACGAGGGGGACAGTCCCATAGCCTAGTGGTTAAGAAAAGTCAGATTCCACATGGCCAACTAGTTCAGACTGAAAAACATCTGAGGCTCATGACCCAATCTTCTGACAGGATGGAAAGACAGAAGTAGGGATTCTGGCATGAACACACCCTACTGGAGGGTGCTTTCTCTCTGTCCCTCCCTTGGTCTCTGGTGAGCCAATACATGCACTGGCAATTAAAAAAGAAAAAGAAAAAAGTTAAGAGGAAAAAGAATAATCTGATAGAAAAATGAACAAAAGAAAAAAACACACACACAGGGTCCATGTGCATATGTGCTCAAAATTCTGAGAGGAGAAGAGAAGGAAGAGACTGCAACATGGCCATCCTCCCTGGGGGATATTTTCTCACTTTCTCTTTCTCTGTCTCTAGAAAACAACTGTACCCTAGAGCAAAAACTAGAAACTAACTAATGGAATGAAATAAAAATGTTTAAAGTATGAGTTTATTTTGGCACAAAAAAAATTGAAATCTATGCACAGTATTTTCATAATATAAATTATCCATAAACTTTTTGAAGACTCTTTGTATATTAGACATTCTTGAAATATTGGGTCATTGGGGAAGTCATCATGCATTTTTGCATAGAAAAACATGTCATAACTTCCCAATTTTCTAATAGTATTAGTTTCCTTAGATGTAAAAATGGAATTGTTATGTATGAGAATGCCCTTATTTATAGAAGATATATTTGAAGCATTTGGGGTGAAATGTCATGATATATACAACTAAATTTCAAATGGTTGAGCAAAGACACATATATATTTAAAAACATCTAGAAAAAAATGTAGAAAAACTGTTAGCAATTAGTGAATCCAGATAAAGGGCATAGAAGTGTTTACTGTACTACTGTTTGGACTTTTCTCTAGGTTTGAAGTTTTTCTAAGTAAGAAACTGCAGAAAAACGAAAAATTTCACTTTATATTCTGCATTCATCTATATTAAGAGCTGGTACTATTTTCATAAAAAATCAAGTAATGAATATTTTTGGCTTCATAGATCATACAGACTATTGCAACTATTCAACTTGACCCTGCGGTGAAACAGCAGCTCCTATAGGCACTAGCAAAACAAATGAGCATAGCTGTATTACAATAATACTTTATTTGCAAACTGAAACTGGCCATGGGCCACAATTTGCCAACCTCTGACATACATAAGTGAAAATATACACATATATATGTTAAAAATACATTTTTTTGGGTAGAGGTTTTCACCCTGGGGCATGTGCACTCACTGGAAAGAGAGTGAGTGAGAGGTCACCCCCTAGGGGGATGGCCACAATGCAATAATCCCTTCTCCTCCATTCTCTTCCCAAGACCTTGGGTACATAAGTATATGCTCCTAGCATGAGTTTCAAGCCACGAATCTGGGACTCAGACTGTGGTCATCTATGTTATATCCTCTGCTGGCTCCACTTCTGATCTGTATTATTAGCTTTTAAAGAATGCATGGGCAAATGATGCTCTTTATTTTATTTTATATCTTTAATTCATATTCCACAAGGCCACAGTCTCTTCTTTAGATTTCACATTTCCCCACCTGATAATCTTACGACTGTAACTCATTTTAACAGAACGATTCCCACCTATCACTTGATATCACTTAGGCCAGAATTTTGTTTTCCATTCCCTATTTTATAAACATTTCCACATGGGTGATCAACCTGAAGGTCAAATTCATTATGTCAAAAGTAAATATTAGTGTCTTTCCCCTCAATGTAACTTATCAATGTGATTCAATTATAGTACCACCATCTACCTATCCAATTAGGCTCAAAAACTGGAAGATTATTTATACAGAAAGAGGTAACATAGCAGGCCCGAGATAACCTATCCTTAGGCGTATTTGTAAGGTTTACCTTTGGTTGATACCTGGGAATTTATATTCTGAAAAATTCCTTCTATTCCTATAACTACTAAAAGTAGCTCACTGTGTCAAGACTGTTTGTATGAAATTTGGTTTATACTGAACTCTGGCATTTCCTCTGGGAGTCTGAAATTTCAGGTACATGCTATGGCAGAAGTGCCCTCAATAAAAAACTTAGGTCTTAGGACCAGCAGTGGGCATAATGGTTATGTTGCTGGACTCCCATGTAGTCCATCGCGGTTTGAGTTCTGGACCCGGTGGCTTAAAACTCACGCAGGGCGTGCGTGCATGCATGCCCAAGATCCCGAGAGGAGAATGGAGGAGAAGGGATTGCAGCGTGGCCATCCCCCTGGGTAGTGATTTCTCACTTTCTGTCTCTCTGTCTCTCTCTGTATGTATGGTGAGTGCACATACCCTGTAGCAAAAACCTCTCCCCCTGCAAAAAAAATAAAAATAAAAATAAAAAAAGAGTTGAAGCCATGGTCTTGCTGAGTATTGATGGCCTGAGCTGCAGGAAAGATGCAGTCTAGGTACACACCCGTCCCTGCGTCAGGTCATGGCCCTCATTAGTATTTCTTGAATGAAGAGATGAATGAAAAGAAGAAGAAGGCAATCAGAAGAAGTCTTGCTTCTAGAATTGTATGAATGCAGGAAATAAATTCTCAGATGTTATAAAATGGGAGTCACTGGGACCAATAGGTGGTGTGGTGGTTAAGGCAGCTGGATTTCATATGGGTGATTACATGGTTTGAGCCAGTGACTTGAGAAACATGCTGGCATGTATGCATGCATCCCCAAAATCCCAGAAGGACAACGAGGAGAAGAGATTGCAGCATGGCCATCCTCCCTGGGGGGAGAAGAGGAAATTTCTCACTTTCTCTCTATAGTGAGTATACATGCCCTATAGCAAAAACCTAAAATAAAGAAATAAAATAAAAATAAAATGGGAGTTAGGTATAGCTGAAACAGTACTATTTTAATTCAAGATCTGCACTATACATTTAATCATGTTTCTAGAAGTATCTGTAACAAGGTACTATGCTTACCCCTGTGCAATATACCATGAATTAAAGAAACTTCAATGGATTGGCCTAAAATCTAATCCTATTTATAATAATACTGTTTATGGAAAATGTGAGTAAAATTGCTAACAAATTATAAAACACTTTTATAATATAGTCTATATTAGTATATTAGACAGGAACTGACTCTACATCAATTATAAGTTGGTCTGTGATAATAAAATCATAAGATATGCTATTTTCAATGAAGATATGAAATATTCAACCTCCAAACAATTTAAACATTTAGTTAATAGTTTATAAAGTTTAGCATATTTAGGATGATAGAAAATATTCCCTTGCCCCACTCTCACTAAAAACAAAAACTGAAAATAATTAATTTTTTAACAGAGGGGTAAGAATTAGGTCTTTACAAAACATTATAACTGAAGCTGGAGAAAAATAGTAGTATTCTTCTATAATCGAAGACATTTAATTATTTTTCCACACCCACACATATAAAACCACTCATTTGAGAATGAGCTGACAATTTTGCCCTTTTTATTCTACATATTATATTTTTCCACAGTCACATGAAATCCTGTAAGACAGAATAAGCTAGTTTTGAGTGAAGTACACTACCTCCAACAACAATGTTCACCATTTCTTCTACAATGCTCTGTACAATGTCTTGTGGCTTTTCTTCACAGTCATGGTTTTCTCCATCATATAGTATATCATTTTTAGATAATGCTTTAAAAGAAAAAAATTTAAGATAACATTATTTCAGTTTTGTGGAAACTTTTACTAAACATTTATGATGGAAATTTTCCCTAAAAAATAAGAAAAAAAAAATCAAAGAAAAAAGTAAATATAAAGTAGAAGCAAAATGTAAATATTTCCCAAATTCAAGTCAATTTCAACAATGAGTCATTTCACAAGCCACTAAAAATAATTAACTAAAGCTTCCAGATTATTCCTTTAAACAAAATTTGTGAAAGCATTTTGAATGAAACATTCCTTACATGTCTTACACACTTATTTATATTTAGTCACTATATTACCCTTTATCATTACACTACCCTTTATCAAATAATATATTAAAAACAATTAAGCTTGTTTTGATAACTTAGGCTCACCAATAATAATAAGATCAACACTGTATGGTAATCTAGGGAGGTCCCTGGAGAGACAGAATGTCTGGGTCTCCACCAGTGCTTTCTAGCCCTTCTTTACTATTCTTTCCCCAAAAGAATCTACACTTCTAATGTAAAACTAAATTCAAGAAGTAAAAACAGATTGATCCTTCAATTCAATGTAAAACAAAACAAACAAATAAAACAGGTAACAACTGATCAGAACTTCTGAACTATGGAAGAGATATTGAAGAAAATTGTAATATAGGTAGCCTGTACAGACTATTACAGATAAAAATAAGATTTCCAATATAGTTTTTGAAATGCTTTGAACATCCCAAGGCAGCTCAAGTAGCACACTTCAGGATGCAATGGGATCTAGGTCTCTGTCCTGGGAGCCACTGCCCTACACCGAATGGCATAAGACCATCCTACTAATACAATTGTAAAGAACACTACTTACATACAGTACTGGCTTCAAGAAGCTTGTCTTCCCTATAATTTCACTGTTTATAAGTTCCTACTTTCCACATTCTATAAAATACTAATGCCATGAGGAAAAACGTGATAAATGAGCATGTCAAATCAATAGCTTTATTTTATAAAATATTCAAATAAAAATAGTATTTAGATTCTTTTGTAGAATAAAAAAAGAAGTGTCTTGACAATTAATTTTTCACCATTACACTTTTTATTTCTGTGCTCTAGTTGACTAAAATTACTGAAAATTAAAAGTTTCAAAGTAGGGGCCAGGAAGTGGTGTGGTGGTTAAGGCACTGGACTCCCACAGTTCGAGTCCCAGACTTGGAGGCTTGAAATTCAAGCACATGTGCATGCATGCCCAAAATCCAGAGTGAAGAATGTTGGAGAAGGGTTGTGGCATGGTCATTCCGGGGGTGGGGAATTTCTCACTTTGCCTCTCTCTGGCAAGTGCACAAGTCCTATGGCAAATATCTAAAGAAAAAAAAATGTCTTAAAGTAACTATGCAGAGCCACTATCTGAAAGTGTATATAAAATGACCGATGAATTAAGAGCCAATGCTTACACAAATTATCACTAGAAATAAATAGTACCTAATATTATCACACATAGGAAACACTTAAAGAAATTATAATAGCTATTATGCCCTATGTCACATAGCCAGTAAACAATAGAGATGAGTTTTAGAACATGGAGCTTGAACCAATAGCTCTCAAGCAAAACTTTTATTTAGATCAGCTTTGGGAGAAAAGCACCTTTAGAGCCAAAATAATCACAATGAAGCCACAGGGAATTATGTCTTATTTATGATTCTGTATTCTACAAGCACAGTGGTGTTACACATAAGAGATGCTCCCACTTCTTGGGTCTTAGCTCATGTTGCTTCCTGCTGGAAAATTCCCAAGTCTCTAGTAGCCATTTTCTACACCTATTTAGCAAGATTCAACTAAAACATCATCACTTTCACTATGAAATTATTTCCTAACTCTTCAATACAATTACCCTGTGCATGCCACTTTCAGGCCATTTGCCACATATTGATACTTTTGTTATGCTCACTTGACCTTCCAGACAGGTTAGAACACAAAAGCAACAGCTGTATCTCCATCACTTAACCCTAAGTCCTAACACAGTACCTAAGACAGTGTGCTCAATGGATGCTTGCTGAGTACATAGATAAATAAATGAAGAAATAAGTAAAGTCCAGCTTTAGTAGAGATTAGCTGTTTGAATAAACAGAGAAAGAAAGAGAGAGAGACAGAGACACACAGAGAGAGAGAGAGAGAGAGAGAGAGAAAGTGGAAAATTCTTTCCGGGGGGGGGATAGCCACACCACAATCCCTTCTCCATTCACCTCTTAGGATTTGGGCATGCATGTGTGATATTTGAGTCAATGGGTCTGGTACTCAAATTGCAGAGTAAATCCCACAAGTCTATGTCGGATCCAGTGCCTTAACCTCTAGGAAATTGCTGGCCCCTGAATCAACCTCTAAGTTGACAGTAAAAAGTAGGGATATTTTGGCAATGGTAGACAAATACAAGTCATGTAAGTGACACAAATTCATTATCTTCAGTACTCTGATTTATCGGTTACCACATTTAAAATAAATAGTAAAGTATTATTTGAAAACGAAACAAGGACACTACAGCATTATGGAAAATATGGGGTTAAAAATAAAAACAAAAACAAGAGCTGAAAATGTATCATAGGAATCTTTCCTCAAAGTGAAGTAAAAACACAGACTTCAGATGAAATGCAACTAAATCAGTCATCACAATAGTCATCATTTTTTGCAACCAGGCTAAGGAGGAATGAAGAGAACAACCCAAATTCCCTGGCAACTTCATGGAATAGCTAAAGCCAAAAAATAAAATAGTGTTTGGGAAAAAATGACTTCATGTGATTATTTTTACAGAGAAATTTATAAAATCAATATTATTTTTATAATTTCTTAGCCTTTTTCTTACAAATATACTTGTCTGGAAAGAAACGTCACAGGGCTGGCCCACCGTGCAATGGTTAATTAAATGCTATGCATAAAAAGCTGGCTCCTACACAGACAAACATAGTTCAAGTTCTAGCCTCTGTGGCTTGAAAAAGATGCTGGATGCCTGTGTGCATGCCCCAAATCCAGATGGGATCGAGAAATGAAGGGAAAAGGATTGCAGCATGGCCATGCCCCGTTAGGAAGTGCTTTCTCTGGTAAGCTCAAGTGCCTTCTGGCAATTAAAAATGGTCAAAGAACATCTCAATGTTAGTGATTACTGGATATAGAAATAAATAAAATATTTTGGTACATCAGCTGGTTACTCAAAAGATTTGTTTTTATATTTAATTTTCATTAATTCTTTACCTTGATATTTTATAAACTGATGATTACCTAAAATTTTCAGTCATAATCTAGAAAATCTGACTGAACAGATCCCTTGTGTGATGTGAAACCAATCTTAGAAAACAGAAATCCCTATGAAACATGCTATGAGACATTTATAACCCCCTCTAGAAACATGTATCTCCTCCAAAGGAAGTCTATACACCATTCTGCTCATGAGATGCTAATGAATGCACAGTCTTATTAACAGATGCCTTCTGGATTGAAGTTAAATATCTATCACCCAGGTTGGAAAAAGTCCATAATTACTGCAATGTGACTGATATCCACTATATCATACTATCCTTTTTATAGTTCCTCATCAAGAATTCTCATTCCTAGGACCAGCAGTCAGTGTAATGGCTATGTCACTGAACTCCCATGTAGCTGATCGTGGTTCGAGTCCCGAACCAGGTGGCTTAAACTCACAAACGGCATGTGTGCATGCGTGCCCAAGATCCCAAGAGGAGAATGGAGGAGAAGGGATTGTGGTGGCCATCCCCCGAGGGGGTGATTTCTCGCTTTCTGTCTGTCTCTGTCTTTCTGGCAAGTGCATGCACCCTATAGCAAAAGCCTCTCCCCCCAAAAAAGAATTTTCATTCCTACACATTTCTCTTAACACACACATACCCTGTACCCCCTTCTCAAGAAGATTACTTTCAGCTGCAGTTGCCTGATCAGCTTCAGTCTGTTCATTTTCTGCACTCGAAATATCAGATCCATTTTCAGGCTCTGTGTCATCCTGAAGACTTTTATCCACATCATTTGAATGGGGATCAAGGTCCCCTTCATGTTCTTGGGATATAGGATCAATAGTCTGAGGTGGCAAATATCGCAGTTGAGGTGATTCAGGCTCATGATGGCTTACTGGAGATTGCAACAGATGATGATGCTGCCGATGCCTTTCTTTTTCCATTTGTTTGGCTTCCTGCAGCTGGAAAGAAATGAGTAATTTTCAATATGAGTGAAGTAAGTTGCTTACAATTTAGAGGGGAGCTAGCCCAGTAGCCTAGTAGTTAAGGGAGCTAGATCCCACATAGCCAACCATGGTTCAAATCCAGGCCCCAGTGGCTTTTAAAAAACACACTGGGTACATGTGCATGGGTGCTCTAAATCCTAACAAAATGGAGAAATGGAGAAGAGATGGCAGCACGATCACACCCTTTAGGGGGGACACTTTCTCTCTTCATCCCTGTTTCTCTCTAGTGAATGCATAAGCCCTCTGGCAAACAAATAAAATCTGGAGAGATAATGCTACATCCAACAATAAATTCTTTAGAGAAGGTACCACATTCATCTAGGCTTGAAAATTACAATATAAAAAAAATTACAGTCTATCAGAAACAATAAAATACACTAAAAATAATTAACAATGTCCACTTTTTAAAAATGACACTTGTGTGTGTGTGTCTGTGTGTGTAAGCATGTGTGCATGCATGTGAGAAACAGAGCAAAAAGAGAGACGGAGAAATCACTCCTCCAAGAGGGCCTGGTTATGCCACAACCTTTTTTTTCCCTTCATTTGTCCATTCTGTCAGGAACCTGGGCATGCATGCACTCAGCATGTTTTTCAAGCTTTGGAGATGAGACTTGAACCACAACTCGTCATATGGAATCTGGCGTCATACGCATAGCTCCTAACTGATGCACTATAGGAGATGAAAGACTGTCACTATATGTCCTTTTTATTAATAGTAGTATTTATTGGTTTGAATGTATTACTTAAATGAGACAAAAAGTAAAACAATTATTTAAAAGTCTCAGAGTAATTGAATTGTTACCAACAGTAAATTTAACTATTAGGTCTTTGGGAAAGTCATGATCTATTTTTGCATAGAAAAAAAAAATCACTTCCCTTACGACCTAATAAATCAAATCAAAGTTCAACTAAGAGAGAAAAAAGTAGATTAGGTTATGCATACATACACATCACTTCTGCTTAATACATATGGCAAGTCTAGAAAGATACATAAGAAACCAGTAATAACAGTTACCTTTAGAAAGATGGGGGTTGGGAAATGACCGAATGAGAAACAAAAGCAGGAAGCAATTTTGTGTATACCCTTCTGAAGCATGTTCTTACATTACCTTTCCGAATATCTTTTCATTAAAATAAAATTATATTTAATACATAAAATTACAATGAAGTATTAATCACTCTACCTAGTCAAATAATGGGTATGAACAAAAGCAGGAAGCAATTTTGTGTATACCCTTCTGAAGCATGTTCTTACATTACCTTTCCGAATATCTTTTCATTAAAATAAAATTATACTTAATACATAAAATTACAATGAAGTATTAATCACTCTACCTAGTCAAATAATGGGTATGAACAAATAACTGTATGTACAAATGCCCAAATTTCATTTCAGAAGACCTGCCATTATGTAAACAATATTACCTATAAAACTGGCTCACTTATAAGATGCTAAAAACATTAATAATCAGGATCATAGAGTTTCATTTTTTTCTAATATTTTATTGCTTTTCACATATCTTTTTTGGTCTTCATGACCTGGTTATAAACAATTCTCACAGAATTAACTTTTACAAAGTTAAGTACTTTATAGTATCAAATATGAACATTTCATACTGTCCAGTAATATTTCAGGTTACGTGAAAATAGCAGTACTAATTACATGAATTTATAAAATAAATGTGAATTAGAAGACTTTAATGACTAAAAGGTAAGAAAAGTCTTATTATATACATGGTCCAAATTCCTTATTTTTATGAATAAGGAAACGCTTTTTTTTTTTTTTCCCTTTTTTGAGAGGTTTTTCACTATAGGGCACGTGCGCTCACCAGACAGACAGAGAGAGAGACTTAGAGACAGAAAGCGAGAAATCACCCCCCAGGGGGGATGGTCACGCCGCAATCCCTTCTCTTCCATTCTCCTCTCGGGATCTTGGGCACGCACGCACACATGCCAGGCGTGAGTTTTAAGCCACCAGGTCCGGGACGTGAACCGCGGTCGACTACGTGGGAATCCAGCGACACAGTCATTACGCTAACTGCTGGTTCCCACGCTTTTTTTTTTTTTTTTTTGAGAGATTTTTCTTTTAGGGCGCGTAGCCTGCTGGTTCCCCCCACGCTTTTTTTTTCTTTTTGAGACAGGTTTTTGCTATAGGGCGTGTGCGCTCGCCAGACAGAGACAGAGACAGACAGAGAGACAGAAAGTGAGACATCACCCCCCCCAGGGGAGATGGCCGCGCTGCAATCCCTTCTCCTCCATTCTCCTGAGTTTTAAGCCACCAGGTCTGGGACACGAACCACGGTCGACTACGTGGGAGTCCAGCAACATAACCATTACGCTAACTGCTGGTCCCAGGAAACACTTTTTATGGCTATGGAAAGCTGGGTCCAGTTAGTAACAGAGTTAGATTCAAGCTTGAATTCTTAGATCAATACTTTCGCCCACTTACGGAAAAGTCAATTTCCAAATTAACAGTGAAGGACCTACAATTTACAATCAAATCCCTCCCTCAGCCTAACTTCAATAAATTAGTACCATGGTTTAGTGGGGCAAGTACATGATTTGGAATCATAGACAAGCCCACTGTCAAATTTTAGCTTTTTCCACTTATTCCCAGAATTGTAGAAACTCTAGTAACATCTTGAATAAAGAAATAATACTACTCTATGAAGATATGCCTATAAGAGAGCAAGCAGGAGGCATGGTGGTTGAGGCACAGGACTCCCACATAGCTGACTGTAGTTTGAGTCCCAGACCTGGCGGCTTGCTTTCTCATTCTTCCTTTCTCTCTCTCTTTCTCTGGTCAAATTAAAAAATAAAAATAATAAATAAAATAGAATATTTTTTAAAAATATATACCTTTAAACATCTCCTGAACACTTTTGTACATCCTGGCAGAAGGTTTGTTACCATGAGCACTACTGATATGTTAGATTGGTTATTTGTTTTCC
>NW_006159773.1:3559606-3575526 GCF_000334495.1 Tupaia belangeri chinensis
CTTTCTTGTGCATTGTAGTGTTTAGCAGCATTTCTGGCTTCTACCCACAATATGCCAGTAGCAATATCCCATCCCAATTATGATAATCAAAAATGTCTCACGGGGGCCAGCAGGTGGCATACCAGTTAAGGTACTGGATTTCCTGTGGCCGAACACAGTTCTAGTCCTGGACCCAGTGGCTCAAAACTCAATCCAGGTGTGTGTGCATGCATGCCCAAAATCTGAGAGGAGAATGAAGAAGGGATTGCAGTGCTGTTATCCCCTCTGATGGGGTAAAGATTTCTCGCTTTCTGTCTCTTGTCTCTCTGACAAGGGCATATGCCCTATAAAAATCTCTAAGTTTCACAGTGCCTTTGTGGGGACAAATCACCTACTGTTGGTAATCACTGCTCTAGAGGGAAGAAATTAGTATTTTCTACTTTGAAATAATCTTAGGACTGAACTTTTTATAATAAAGCCTGGCAAGATTTGCTTTACAGAGTTTTATTTTGGGCAGGGGAAGCAGAGGAATAAGGTTACCAGCTGTATATATAAGTGAGTTAGACTTCTAGCTCAGAAGATTTTAGCAATTATGGAAATTGAATTGTCTGTCTCCCTCTTACCTTAATATCTCTTTCTTTTCTGTAAGTTTCCATAAGTATCATTTGGGACATGAAACATATTCACAGCCTCAATCACAATTCTGTTATGTATTTATTTGTAAGATTATCAGTTTAAACTTCATCCTCCCTCTTTCTGTGCCACAGTTTAAAAGATCTTTAAAGACAGTGGTCAATTCAGTTTTGCTTATTATCACTTGTATAAGTGAGGCCTTACTTAACACGCTGCCACAAACATGTAAGAAACCCAATAAAAGCAAATCAAGCCAATAAAATTTGCATTTCTATCAATGAAAATGATAAAATTATTTTTATCCGTTTCTTTAAAAAAGGCAGCACCTGGGTATGTGTGCATGCATGCCCAAGATCCCAAGAGGAGAATGGAGGAGAAGGGATTGAGGCATGGCCATCCCCCCAGGGAGTGATTTCTTGCTTCTCTCTCTCTGTCTTTCTGGCAAGAGCACACACCCTTATAGCAAAAACATCGCCAAAAAATAAAAAATAAAAATAAATTAAAAAGGCAGTAAAACCAGTATATTTGGTTACAAAATATTTTAAATAATCTAATGTAATCACATAGGTTAGTAGCAGACAATGGTATCTCTCAGAGCATTGTACATCTATAAAAATGAAGATCTCTAAAGACTGACATGGAATGTTTTCCAGGACATACTACTAGAGACGAGCAAAATACAAAAGAGTATCTGCAACACATGTGGTAGCTGCCACCAATGATGTCTACCTCTTTATTTACACTCCCTTAAAAAGTCCCCTCCCACAATGTACCAGAGATGCTCTGTGTCACCACTTATGATTGTAAGATAGACATTGTGCCTCCTGTCTTGTCACTTTCTCAGATCAGTTAGCCTGGGGGAAGGTAACATCTTAGTTGCCACATTATGAGCAGTTCTATGAGACCCACAAGATAAGGAATTTGGGCCTCTGCCCAGCAGACAGCCAAGAACAGAGGCCTTTGGCCAATAGCCACATGAGAAAACTTGGAAATGCATTATTTAGCACAATGAAATCTTTAAATGACTGCAACAATAGCTGATATTCTGGTGCATGAAGCCAACTGCAACCTCCTGTGAAACCCAGGTCAAAAACACTCACTTAAGCCTTTCGTTGACTCTCTACCCTCAGAAACCATGAGAAACGATAAAGGTTTATGTCTTCAAGTTTACAGTAATTTGTTATACAATATGAGGATACAATATTCTGCCTCTCATGTGAAAAAGGTGAGATGTAAAATTATACATGTTACTGTTCATTTGTGCTAAGAAAATGCAGAAAAGATAACCTAGAAACTAAAAATATAAACTATACTTAGGTGTGAAAATAAGGAAGGATGAGGCATGGGATAATAGGAATTAAGAGAGAATGGTACTTGAGCAAACCTTTTATATATGGATAGCTCTGATTCAAATCATAATAATGTTTTATATACTACTCCCCAAAAGTAATTAAAACCAATCAGGATGTGAGAAGCACCAAAGATGAAAAACATATAGTAATGAATGAAACTAACAGAATAACAAAAGAATATTATGAACACTGAAGAATGTGGGGGAAAAAAAAAAAACCTAAGAAACTTTGGTAAAAAATATTTTTAATTAATACAAAGTTAAAGACAAAAAGAGCAATATAAATATAAATAATATAATCTACTTAATAAATTTGCTTCTCATGGTGATATGGGTTAATAATACTGAGAGTAATAATGTGTATATTAGGACTGACAACTAATATATCATAAAAATTTAATTTTCTCACTGTTTAGAGAAAAAACTTACAAATACATAGAGGAAGAAGGCTGAAATGAATTCTGTGGTATTGCACTGGAATCAGAAATACCAGTATGGACACATGATTTTTAATATGAAGAGATATAGCTGGAGTGATTCCGTCCTGCGCGACTGTTTTCGGTAGCCATAGTCATTTACCTCCGTCTGCCTTCTCACCCACCCAAGTGCGTGCCACCACCCCATGGAAGATTCAATGGACATGGACATGAGCCCCCCGAGGCCCCAGACCTATCTTTTCAGTTGTAAACTAAAGGCCGACAAAGATTATCACTTTAAAGTGGATAATGATGAAAATGAACACCAGTTATCTTTAAGAATGGTTAGTTTAGGGGCTGGTGCAAAGGATGAATTGCACATTGTTGAAGCAGAGGCAATGAATTATGAAGGCAGTCCAATTACAGTAACACTGGCAACACTGAAAATGTCTGTACAGCCAATGGTTTCCCTGCTTAAACTTTTGGATTTTATGTCAAGATTTAATTCTTGTTATTTAAGGAAGGTGTCACTTAATGTCAACCAAAGATTTTTGATGTTCTTAATTCCAGTAGTGGCAGCTGAATCTTAGTCACTATGGTTGAATGCTCAGTTCTAGAATATAGTGGTTTCTGGTGCTTGTTTATCAGAAGTGGTGGGAAAAGGTTTACCAGTTTTGTTTGGTTTGAGTTTATCTGTAGTGCCTATTTGTACAGATATCCTCACAATGTTTTAGTAATTAGAATTTTCTTCCTTTTAGGTTTCCCTTGGGGGCTTTGAAATAACACCAATGATGATGATGATGATGATGATGATTTTGAAGATGAGGAAACAGAAGAAAAAGCTCCAGTGAAGAAATCTATACAAGATACTCCAGGCAAAAATGCTCAAAAATCAAACTAGAATGGAAGACTCAAAACCATCAACACCAAGATCAAAAGGTCAAGAATCATTCAAAATAACAGGAAAACACAACAAAAGGACCTAGTTCTGTAGAAGACATTAAAGCAAAAATGCAAGCAAGTATAGAAAAAGGTGGTTCTCTTCCCAAAGTGGAAGCCAAGTTTATCAATTATGTCAAGAATTGCTTCCGGATGACTGATCAGGAGGCTATTCAAGATCTCTGGCAGTGGAGGAAGTCTCTTTAAGAAAATAGTTTAAACAGTTTGTTAAAATTTTCTGTCTTATTTCATTTCTCTAACAGTTGATATCTAGCTGTCCTTTTTATAATGCAGAGTGAGAACTTCCCCTACCGTGTTTGATAAATGTTGTCCAGGTTCTATTGCCAAGAATGTGTTGTCCAAAATGCCTGTTTAGTTTTTAAAGATGGAACTCCACCCTTTGCTTGGTTTTAAGTATGTATGGAATGTTATGATAGGACACAGTAGTAGTGATGGTCAGACATGGAAATGGTGGGGAGACAAAAATATACATGTGAAATAAACTCAGTATTTTAATAAAGTAAAAAAATATATATAAAGAGATGTAAAGTCACATATAGTTATGGTGTATGGGGTAGGAGGGGTTAATATATAGACATATATTTCCTAGCTCCATCTGTTGAAAGGGACTAGAAGCAGTAACATCCCAGTGACAATGAATACACCTAGCATTCAGAGTTTGGTTCCTAAAAACCATTCTCCAATGGAGAAGCCTCCAAAAGAGTCACGGTTCCTTGTTGAAGTAGTTGTTTCAGGGCTAATGTAAGGAAAAATTCAAAGTAAGTCTGGAATATCCTGAGATTCCAAAAAGTATAGAGGTACTCAAAAAAAAGATGAGAGCTTATCAAAAGGACACAAAGCCAAAGCTAGACTAATTTGGACAACAAAATAACGTTAATACTGGATTATAACCTAAAGAATAAAATAAATACCTGTGAGTACAGAATGATATAAACAAAAGAGAATATAAAAAAGAATTCATTAATAAATGTAGAAGGAAATAAACAGAAAATCACTACTAGAGATATTGTACAATAATTAACTGTTGCCAACAAGATCTACAGATGACTACTGAAACTGAAGGAGAGGGGCTGAAAGAAAACAGAATATCTGCACAGTTTTTTTACATTTTTTATTTATTTTCTTTTTTGAGAGAGAGTTTTGCTATAGGGTGTGTTGTACTTGCCAGAGAGACAGAAAGCAAGAAAGTATGCCCCCAGGAAGGGCACACCGCAATCCCTTCTCCTCCATTCTCCTCTTAGGATTTTGGGCACACATGCACATGCACCTGGCATGAGATTTAAGCTGCTAGGTCCGGGACTCGAACTGTGCTTGATGATGTAGAGTCCAGCGACATAATCATTAGGCCATTTGCTGGTCTCTATCCGTGCAGTCTTAATTCTCCCAAGACATTTATTAACTACAATAAAAACTTGTACACAGTAGAGAAACCTGACTTGTTACAGTGGAGGAACCTGAAAGAAACCACCTTAACTATGTGATCAAGTTTAACATCACCAGCAGTAAGATTTATCAACATCATGGATTTCTGACATAATACATCAAAGAGAACACAACACCATTTCAGAGGGAGTCTAGCAAAACATTGCACAGTCTCATTCTAATCATGAGAAACAAAAGATAAGGCAAATTGTGGGACATTCAACAAAATAAATGATCAGTAACCTTCAAAACTAGCAGGATCATAAAGGATAAGGAACTATCACAGACTGGAGAAGACTGGGAACATAATGATGACATGCATAATAAATGCAGTGTGGGACTCTGGGTCAAATTCTAAAACAGAAAAAAGAAACAAGTTCACTATTTCTAATGTAGAAATCAGAAATGCTCAGGACCAGCAGTTGGCGTAATGGCTATGTCACTGGACTCCCATATAGTCGACCATGGTTTGAGTCCCAGACCCTGTGACTTAAAACTCACGCCGGGCACATGTGCATACATGCCCAAGATCCCGAGAGGAGAATGCAGGAGAAGGGACTACAGTGTGGCCATCCCTCCTGGGGGAGGGGGGTAATTTCTCACTTTCTGTCTCTCTGGCTCTCTTTCTTTCTGGTAAGCACATGTGCCCTATAGCAAAAACCTCTCCAAAAAAGAAAAAGAAATGCTCCAAAATCTGGAACAATTTGAGTGTCAATATGACAATTCTGTAAGTGGAAAATGTCACACTTGACTTTACATGCCAAGTTGCAGTCAAATGTTGCCAAAACAAAAATACTGGATAAAAGGACATTAACACTATGTGAGTAAGGTGCACACGAAATACAAATGAATTTCATGTTCAGAAGTGAGTCCCATACCCAAGATGTCTTATTATGTACATACAAATACTACAGAACTCAAAAAAATGCACAACACTTCTGCTCCCAAGCATTTGGATAGGGGATACTTAACCTGCAGTGGGAAAATTGATGAAATTCAGGTAAGGTCGGCAGTTTAGTTAACAGTACTTATTAATTCTGTTTTTGATAATTATACTATGGTTATTTAAGATGTAGACAATAGGAAGGCAGGGTGAAGGATAAAGGGGATCTCTGAAATATTTCTGCAATGTTTTTCTAAGTTTAAAATCAATTCAATATAAAAAGCTAAAAGTTGATTTTTAATTAAGAGACTGACTCTACACTAAAAAAATCCAAATGATTCTCAAGTTGTTGATCTCTTAACAATCAACCTAAAGCATTTTAAAGTATTAGAAATACCATGACCCTTTAATGTATGAGAGAAAAAATATATTTCATCAATACAGAAATGTACTTGTATTTTTAAAGCTCAATGAATAATTTTATATCAAAATAGATGGTTAGTGGTTTTATAGCTACATCAACTCTACTAAGCTTGAGTACCGTAAAAATATCAATTCATAAACATTTCTATGAGGAAGATGGCAATCAATATTTTTCACATTCTGTTTGTGAACTAAGAACATATTTTTGTCCAAGTCAAGTAAGTCAGTAAGCCTCAAAACAAAACACAATACCACAAAGCTCTAGTAAGTAGAATTGTAACTGGAAGATATTCTTCTCTACAGGCACAAAGATTTCAATTTAATTACTGTAAACTCCTTTCTGTATTTGATGCCTACAGTGTTCCATATAATTGCTCTCTCTCTCAATACTTACTGCTTGGTTTTCCATGCGTGCAAAGATAACATTTAGCATTTGAGTAAGAGTAGCTTTGGCTGTTGTCTGATTGATGAGATTTTTGCTTGCTAGGTAGATATTGTAACATGTTCTCACAGCTTGCAATACAGTTCCTTCGTGAATTTCTATGTGCTGCGATGTTACTGCAGTAAGTAAAGCCTTAAAAAAAGAAATAAAAGACAAAGGTAAAGCAGTTTTCTATATCCAGAGTTACAGCACAAAAATATGTAAGTATCTTCATATTAGTTAAAACTTTCAGAAACAATCACCACTTTCACTTAGCATACACAGAACTTCTACCTGCCTTGAATATATCATCGACTGTTAAAATATCTGATGTTTTCCTCATTCTGGCAGTGGTTTTGAAATAATACCAACCCCAAGACACTAGAAAACCATTTGACTAGTTTGTTTCAACCCAAGTTTTATTTTAATATGAATCCTATTTAACTTTGTTTACCAAAATGCACACCATTAAAACTCTGTCACAGCAGAGAACTGATCTGCATCCAAAGACACTAAACCTGCCGAACTAGATCAACAACTTTGGAGGATACATACTATAGCTCACTTTTAAATTTTTCTGAGATCTTTTTACATACTGGACTCAATAAATGTGCTATTACTGTTATTGTTGAAGATGTTTATAAATGTCTTAGAATAAAGCAATCACAATAATCTTAAGGTGAGTCCTCTAATAAAGCAAATGATTTTAAGTGAATTTTCACACATTAGATTACTTGTGATTTCTCAAGAGTGAAGACATGCCTCTTTTGTCTTCTTTATATTATACAATATTGTGCATTTAATTAGTATATCCTAATTAAACCATAAGTCACATGAAACTACAAATGACAGACCAAAATGACTGGACAATTTGTTTTTCAGAATAAAGACTTTATATGACATGTGAAGTAAATACTGCTACGAAACTGAAAGGCTGAGAAAGGGCTCCATTCACTCATGGAGGAATACTTGATACATGTAAGCAATTTCAAGGGACTACTGTAATTGAAAAATTTACTAACATATAAACATACCACTACTATTAGCAGAAATCAATATTTTAACAGACTGAAAACATGACTTGTTTTTCTCTAAAGGAGTTTAATCATCAGGTATATTATAGCATAAACCCCAGAACAGAGTTTTGCTTAACAAGTTCAATAGATAGACAGGAGCAAATGAACTGAAAGCTGGTAGACAAGTAGTCCACATGGTGATCCATGTACTGAGAGGGCAGGCTATGAAGGATCCAAAAAAAGAAACTAAAGGGATTATAGCTTTAAAGACCACTCTAAAGCTTGAATAATGGAGTATCTATAAAAACATTTCAGAAATGGAAAAACTCTGCAGTACTCTAAGACCTCAAGCCTGGATTGAAATCTTCAAAAGAAAAGATATGGGAATATAGTCTTTTATTAATTTTTTTGGAGAAGTTTCTGCCTTAGGGCATGTGTGCTCATCAGGGAGAGAGAGACAATGAAAGGAAAACTGAGCAATCAGTTCCCCTAGGGGGGATGGCCATGCTATCATCCTTTCTCTTCCATTCTCCTCCAGGAATCTTAGGCAGGTATACACATGCGGCCCAGTGTGAATCTCAAGTCACCAGGTCTGGTACTTCAACTGTGGTCAGCCATGTGGGAGTCCAGTGACATAATCGATACACCATCTGCTGGCCCCAGGGAATATAGTCTTCTAATGAATGCTTGGCAGTCAACTACAAAATCTCTTCACATGGGTCTAAAAAGCACCTGAACAGTTCCTATTGCAGCTGGAATGTAAATAAGCTTTCTTAATATTTTTAGGTAAAATGCTTTTCATTTTTTTTTTTTTGAGAGGTTTTTGCTATCGAGCATGCAGATTCGCCAGACAGACAGAGACAGACAGAGAGACCGGAAGCAAGAAACCACCCCCCCAGGGGGTATGGCCACGTCACAATCCCTTCTCCTCCATTCTCCTCTGGGGATCTTGGGCATGCACACACATGTGCCTAGCATGAGTTTAAGCCACTGGGTCCGGGACTTGAACAGCGGTTGACTACATAGGAGCCCAGTGACATAGCCACTATGCTAACTGCTGATCCCAAAATGCTTCTAATTTTAAGAAATATATGTTAGGGATAACAAATGAACATTATATAATTAATTACCTTTATTATCTGCAACTGAACTCCTTCATCTGTTTGAGGACCTTGGAAGCAACCACATATGGTTTCAATAATTCTATCAATTAATTTTTTGCCTGGTGTTGTACTATCTGGTGCATTGCCAGTCAAGTGCCCATAAGCAATAAGTTTCTGAAATGGGGGGGGGGAATAAAGATTAAATAATATAAGTAAATATTTATACATCATATATAGAGAATATACACCAAAATTACAGTACACAGTTGAATTTACATTGAAATTGTAATATAAAAACATCAATGTATAATTAAAGTCAAAGGCTGTATCAATATTTTATGTAGAAATGTATTAGCTATAAACATAAAATTATTTACTTACAATAATCACAAGAACAGAACAATGATCACAACAAAATCAAGACACAATACTTTAAGAAAGTCAGGCCTTGGAAATTTGCTTCTGATGCGCTATCTAAACAAAGTTTCATTGCTCCTGCTTTTGTGAAAAGAATCTTTTTTTTTTTTTTTTAACTGCTATTTGACTGGTCTTACTGGCTTCAGCATAGCAATTATTTTATTAAGTCAGCTGTCTTTTTACTGCATTTGTCAATCAGCACTTTACTCATTCAACAAAAATACACTGAATGCATGTGATGAAGCAGCAACTATGTATATAGGTACTGAATACTATACGGTCTTGGGCAAGTTACTTTTTCTTCTCTGAGTCTTAATGCCATTATCTCAGGTTTCCTATTTGTCTACTCTCTCCTGCTCTTCTTGTTTTATCACCCATTGATCATTTCAACAGCTGGTAAAATCATCTGTAAGAACTTCCTGATTAAATTTAGTCAGAGGTGTTGCTCAAGAAAAAGAGGGTAGGCACAGTCCTAACAAACATTTGTACAGTCTACCAATTCACTATTCAGCTCTAGGTGAAGCTTTTCAGAGATATATGTCCACTTGTGACTTTTAGCTTTTGTAAAACCAAAATAAAATGTGTGCCTTAGTGAAATACTCAGCAGTATTCCTATAAACAAAAATAACTATACTATGCTGTATCTATTTTTTTCTAATGTGAAAAGTATCTTAACACTTTTGAATTACCACAAATCTTTTTTGAATTAGATCAAATAACATGCAGAAAACCAAGTTTCTATATAGTAGCTGCAATAAATCATAAATTCATTTATTATTGTTACCTTTATAGCCTGGAAGGAAGACTTTAGATTTTATAATTTTGATTTGTCAAGGGAGGAAACAAGATCACAAATCAAGAAAAACTTATTTTAACCTATCTTTTTTTTTTTTTCTTTTTTGGAGAGGTTTTTTGCTATAGGGTGTGTGCGCTCGCCAGACAGAGAGAGACATAGAGACAGAAAGCGAGAAATCACCCCCCAGAGGGGATGGTCACGCCGCAATCCCTTCTCCTCCATTCTCCTCTCGGGATCTTGGGCATGAACGCAAACGCACCTGGCATGAGTTTTAAGCCACCGGGTCCGGGACACGAACCGCTGTCAACTACGTGGGAGTCCAGTGACATAGCCATTACACTAACTGCTGGTTCCCTATTTTAACCTATCTTAAGGATAAATTATATGATTTTTTTTCCTAGACAAAGAATTGTTAGTTGAATATGTTAACCCTCCAAAAATGAGAATACCTGAAAAGAGAAATACTCCTCTATTTGGAAATTGATTTTTACAAATACATGAGAAGATTCTGTGTTTGTGTGTGTGTGTGTGTGTACATAAAACAGGATGAGAGAATTTAGGAATTTTTCTGACAAAAATGAATGTCCTAGCTGAAGTCCAGCAGTGAAATATGAAGCTATCAATATTAACCTACTGTTTTATACAAAGCAGCAGGCATTTTGTAAAGTTATTTGCAAATGATGATTTATGTAAAGTCAACAAGAAGTTAAATTATCATTCTTGCATTTCATAGATAGAAATGAGACCAAATCAACAATTTCATTATTAACTTGATTTTTGTGTCTCACTAAGCTATTGATTTTTGATACTGTTAATCCAGAATCATTGTTTTGCAACTATTACTATTTTGAATATAAGCAATAATTTGGTTTGTTACCATGAAAAAGAATGTTTGAGCCTTTCATGGAAATGTCTAAGTCAAAAACTGTGAGTAATGTTTTAAAAACACATTTAAAATAGGCAGTTTTTAGATAATGTCATTTTTCACATACCTGTAAACAATCTAGAGATGTACTAACTATGCGGGGACATTTGGACTGGCATGCCAACTCAAAGGGTAAGAAGTACTTGTCTGCTTCAATAAAATTTGTCTTTGATTTCACTGGTGGAAGGGTGCTTGATCCAGCTTTTACTTCTCCATGAGGAGGACTAAATGAAAAAAAAAAAAAAAACAGTCTGATTAGAATATCATATTTAACATATTGATGATAAACTCATGTAGAAACACAGAATTTCAGAACCTTGCTAAAAACCAGTCTTCCATCTTCCCATTATCTCATGAAGAAACCAAAGACCAGAAAAGTTGAGTGACTAGCTATAAGGTCAAAAACTAGTGGCCAGAGATATTACTAACACAAGACCTTGGGTTTTGTCTAATATTCTTTTCAACGACTCAAGATGCTTCTATTACAGAAATATTTTACTGCCACTTAATAAATTTGCTATGATAATACTCTGAAAAGCAAAAAGCTTTCAAATGACTTTTAAGTTAAAATGCATTTTGTGTTCCTCAATTTTGTCCGAGGGAGGCTAGCAAAGAAACCTACTGATTTTTTTAAATGTGACTCAAAACATCTTAAGGAAACTTTAAATCATTTCTCATGGTATTTCAGAAATACTATACTTTTATATATTTATATGATATATTTTTATATTTATCAGTATGAGGGGACTTCAAAAAGTTCAAGGAGATTAAATTAAAGTGAGTTTATTTTGGTGCAAATAATTTTAAAATTCATGCATAGTTTCTTTCATGCTATATAGTTTGAACATCTTTCAAAATTTCATGTGTTGGGACTTGGCTGCACTGCATTAAATAAAAACTTAATCCCTTAATGGTGTCCCAGGGTGGACTTTTGGGCCATTAAGGTAGGGCCCATTTGGTTTCTGTGCAGTTTATAAGAAGGGAAAGACCAGAGAAGGTAGAAACACAGTCACTGCATCCTCTGCCATGCTGCAGCCTCACCAGAAGTTGGCCCCAGACCTTGGACTTCTAAATTGTGAGCAGAATAAACCTGTCTCCTTATGACTCAAACCTCTCTTCAGCTATTTCTGTTGGCAATGCAATGGTAGACTAATACGTTTCATAATACATACAGTCCATGGACTTTTTGAAGAACTTTCTCACACATTTCTTAAATACCACTTTTTAAAAATACTGATTTTACTATAAATATCATATCTAAGAAATTTGTCACACTAAAATACAGAGTATTATATTACTATTTTGGACAAGATGAATAACTTAAAAATTATTTTTAATCAAAAAAAAAAAGGAAATTCCACAAACCTCTGTTTCTCAGTTTCAGCTTTTATTTCCTCTGGGGGGGGGGGAAGAAAAGAAACATACATTAGAAAATTTGGCAACAGAAAGATCATTAAGTAATCTGACTGATTATAGATTTTATAAACTAATTTGATACTCCTACAAATAATATGGAAAGAATGCAAATTTAAAAGAAAATTAGGGACTAAAATTCTTTTTCATCTAAATATATTAACTCACACAGATACTGTAACTATAAAACTAAGGGGGCTTTAAAAAGTTCATGGATAATGTATTTAAAGTGTGAGTTTTTCTGGTGCAAAAATAAAAAATAAAATCCATGCACAGTTTTATTCATAATACATATTTTCTATGAGGTTTTTGAAGACTCTTTGTATATAAAGACTACACATTAACAATTAACAATCATGGGACCAGCAGTTAGCGTAATGGCTATGTTGCTGGACTCCCACATATTCGACCGCAGTTCGAGTCCCGGACCCGGTGGCTTAAATTCACACCAGGTACGTGTGCGTGCATGCCCAAGATCCTGAGAGGAGAATGGAGGAGAAGAGATTGTGGCGTGGCCATTCCCCCTGGGGGGTGACTTCTCTCTTTCTGCCTCTCTGTCTCTCTCTGTCTGTCTGTCTGGCGAGCACACGCGCCCTATAGAAAAAACCTCTTCAAAAAAAAAAAAAAAAAAACAAAAACAATTAAAAATCATGAGGACAGGTGAAATTATGAATAACTAATTCCCAAAGCATTTATTTCCTTTTCTCAAAGTATTTCCTCTTTTGCAAAGTAATTAATTACATTAACCAGAAACATTAACATTAAAGATAAAATATCCTGATAGTACAAGTCACGATAAATAAGGCACATGTTGGGTGGAGGGGAAAGAAAAAAATAAAAACCTTAACGTACTACTCTGGTGACAATCTCAGGAAGATTATCAAACCAGAATTAAAACTTCTTGAGTAGGATTATATGTGTTGATCTATAAAATACACATGGGCTCAATTTAATTGAAATTTTTCCCTTTCACTATTTATACCATAAAAGATGAGGTAAAATTAGATAATTTCTGTATGTAATAGAAGACCTTTAAATCTAACTGATACAGTAGGGAATCTCATTAATTTAAATATGCTTGAAATTTTGAGGAATAGCATTCAAATACAGTATGTGCCAACTGCTATTATGCTTTACATGTATACTAACTTCACATTGACTATTACACTTTACATGTACTAAGATATTTAATAAGCCTCACAAGAATTCAATAAGATATATACTATCATATCTTCATTTAAAGTTTAGGAAATGATTGAGGCAGAGAGGATGAAAAACTTGTCCAAGGTCTGCATAGCTTAGGCATGTGGCTAATAAGGCTTCACTAGGTTTCAAAATGAGGTTATCTAACTCTAGCTCTTTTTCTACTACATACATATATCTAAGAATATTGGGCAAGATGTGTTAAATTTGTGCATTATAAACAACTACTGGCCTATAAATTTAATAACTGTTAGAAACTATCTGGCTGGCCATATAGTCTAGTAAAGGAAGCTGGCTTATACAGGGCCAAAGACGGTTTGAATTCTGGCCCTAGTGGCTTGAAAAACACAGCAGGGTGTATATGCATGACCTAAGTCTAGACTGGATAAAGAAATGGATTAGAAGGAATTGCAGTGTGACCACAGCCCTCTAGAGGGTCTCTCTCTCCCTCTCTTACTCTTTGGCATGTGCACATGCCCTTCTCTGGTATTAATTATTTCTTAATGTATAAAAAATAACCCCAGCATTTACTGAGATCCTTCCACATAGCAGAGAATACATTAAGCCCCAAGTAACTGCCAAATTGCCTTGTTATTACTGCAATTTATTCAGACAATATCCCTTATCCACGGTTTCACTTTTCATGGTTTCTGTTACTAGTCAACCTTGGCCTGGAAATATAAAATGGAAAATTCCAGAAAAAAACAATTAATAAGTTTTAGTTGTGCACCATTCAGAGTAATACAAAATCTCTTACCATCTTGTTCAGGACATGAATCATCACTTTGTCTAGCATATAAATGCTGGATACACTACCCACCCATTATAACGTCACTTAGTAGCAGTCTTGGATATTAGATCCACTGCACTGTCCTGGTATCACAGTGCTTGAGTTCAAGTAATCCTTACTTCATAAATTAATTTAACTTATAAGTTAAACTTTATTATAGGTATATACAATTAGGGAGAAAAAGAGTACACAGGGTTTGGTTTGATTTCAGATACCACTGGGAATCTTGGAACATACCTCCTGTGCATAAAGGGGACCACTGCATACAATTTATTCATCACCTACTGTGTGCTAGACACTGGATGTTCAGTATTTCAGTCTAGTGCTCTGTGGACCAAAACTCTTTCCATTTTACCACTGGCAGGAGTAGACTGTGGTTAGTGTAAAATTATCTGCAGCTGTTTAAACTACTTAGTAAAGGTTCATAACGCCTGATAATTAAAGTCTTCATATCAAGAACTAAAATTGCAAGGTTCTCCAACACATGATTATAAATAGTTTAAATCACTTTAAAGTATATATATATATGGATAAGGAAGAAATGCTATTCTGACTACTCTAAATCTTCATAAAATAATTTTAAAACAATATTTTTTTATTTTTAGTTTTTTGCTATAGGACACATGTACTCACCACAGACAGAATAAGAGTGAGAGAGAGAGAGAAATCACCCCCACCCTAGGGGGGGTGACTACATCGCAATCCATTCTGCTCCATTCTCCTCTCAGGATCTGGGGCATATATGCACATGTACCCAACATAATTTTCAGGCCTCTGGGTCTGGGACTCAAACTGCAGAGTTGGCCATGTGGGATCTAGTGCCTTCATCTCCATACCACCTGCTGGCACTAAATAAGTATTTTTAAAATTTTTATGTATATATGTGTGTGTATATGTATACACACACACACAGAGAGAGAGAGATATACACACACATATGTATAGTTTTTTTGCATTGGGCAAGAGGATAAGATATTACTAAAAATTAGGGAAGGCAGAAAAAAGATAAAAGGCAGGGAAAATATAGAGAAGTGGCAATTTTTGTATGAGATGAACTCCCATTTATAAAACAATTAGGGAACAGGGCATTCTGGCTTAGTAAATTATATACTGAATATCAGAGGAAGTGACACATTTTACAGACTACTGTGTTTTAATACCAACCTATCACTAAATAACTACCCTCACTTCACTAATTATGAAGGTGATTACAAAGGTCCATTATACTCTAAAACATGACAACAGCCCACCACCTGTTTTTGTACAGCCCATGAGTTTAAGAATGGTTTCCAGAGCAGAACATTTGTAATCAATCAGCTTGATGATAAGGAACACTAACTTTTAAGAGAAAAGTTAGTCACCTCAAAATAATTTCATTCTCCTAATAAGATCAGGATTATAAAAATTATACCCAATTATTATTTTAAAAGGCATCAATAAAAATTTGCATAAATTTGTTTCCCTTTGTTATTTAAGTACCTACATAACATCCTTGATTTTTCCTCTTGGTCCAAAAAGTCCTTTACAGAAAAAGTTTGCTGACCTTTTCTCTTAAATAGTATGGTTTGGAGGATTCCAACCCGGTGGGGCTCCAGGACCCATCTGAGCCCCGTGACCTTTGATCATCGCTTCCGGTCGGTTCAGTGAGTTGGCAAGGCTGCGACTGTACGACCCCCCCCACCCCCCCCGACCTTGGAACAAGCTTGGGTCACTTAGCATGTTGGCAAGGCCGCTTGCTATTCGCTCCGGGGCTGTGATAGCCTTGGTGG
>NW_006159773.1:3575826-3594178 GCF_000334495.1 Tupaia belangeri chinensis
CTGTATCCCTGCCCTCATCAAGTGAACACTAACTCCACCCCTTCAGGATAGGTAAATATATTAGGATTCCTTAAGTTTTAAATCCCTATAGAATTATATAAGTATCATTCTTTATGAAAATCCGTAAGAACTAATATCTATGCTTGAGATTTTCTTTCAGTAATCATAAGACAGCTGCTGCTGAACATCGGTTGATAGTTAACTCTGCTTGCTGGAATTGTTTCCTGAAACTGCACTGCTTGAAGTTACCAGGAACCTGCTTTCTTCAATCAAACAATTGTTGAACTGTATCGATGATTAATAGACTTGCCCTTAATCAAACCCTGAATGGTTTCTATTGTTAAAACATTATGAATTGATCATTAGTACACGTAGCCCCTCTCCCATTTACTTGCACGTATTCCATTTTCAATAAAAAGGCACGGTGATTCCTAGCAGTTGTCACTCCTCAGAGAGTCATCTTGTCTTTCTTTCCCTCCAGCGTCACCTCCGTCGAGCAAACCCACCCCCGCCGAGGCTGGTCCCCGTCAATGGTTCTAAGGATACTATATGCTCTGTGTATCATTTTATTCTATGATTTTATTAAGATTCTTTCTTTCTTCCAGGAGTGAAGAAAGACAGAGACAGCAAGAAGACTGTCTTTACACCAAAATCCACTCCCATTCTCAACACACACTGGGTACGCAGGAGGAGGCCTTGAAAACTCCAACCTAGGACCCTCACATCTGGGTCAGCATCACTGCAGCATCACTGGCTGGTTTCTATTTATTGTTTTAACCAAAGGTGGGGAGGAGGGAGAGGGAGCTATTTTTGCCAGGATCTTACCATGTCACCATCCTTCCAAACCAGCCTCCCAGTTAGCTAGGACAACAGTTACACACCACAGAGCTCAACCTGTTTAAGCTGGGCTGAGCATGTCATGTACCTGTCACTGTACTCATCCCCCTATTTTGTACCACCACAGCTAGGCCTCCGTTATCTTTTTAAATGCATCTATTTAAATAGGCTAATAAAACACATCCAGGGTCAGCCCATGGTCTGGTGGTCAAGATGGTTGGATTCTACATGGCCATCATGAGGTTCTAGTCCTGGAATCAATGGCTTGAAAATATTCTAGAAGTATGTCTGTGCATGCCCAAAATCCAAAAAGAAGGGAGAGGTGAAAGAGAAGAGACTATGACCAGGCCCTATTGGGGGTGCTTCTCACTTTCCCCCTCTCTGTCTCTCTCCTGAGTGTGCATGTACCTCCTGGCCAATGGAAAAAAAAATTAAAAATTCAGCACAAGCTATGTTGAAGTAGTGTTACTTGCTAAATTCAGATAGTACCATAATTTTATTTTCTTCCTTCTCTCTCCACTTGATTCTGTCTACCCATACTGTACAATATATGACTCGGAGGCAAGTCTTATTCAAACACTTGGTAAGTTTTTTACAAAGTCATAAAATACTTCAGCTCTTAATGTTTTAAATTACAGTGTATATATATGTTTTACTTTTTTTCTACTTCCCTATGTATTTGTAACCCACATAAAATTTTTAATGTTTTGACAAAAAAAAATTTTGGGGGGAGTAGCTTTTGCTACAGGGCGCATGCAGTTGTCAGCAAGACAGAGACAGACAGAGACAGAAAGCGAGAAATCACCCCCAGGGGGGATGGCCACTCCGCAATTCCTTCTCCTCCGCTCTCTTCTCAAGATCTTGGGCACGCATGTACATGTACCAGGCGTGAGTTTAAGCCACCAGGTCTGGGACTCAAACCACAGTTGACTAATAGGAATCCAACAACGTAGCCATTACGCCATCTGCTGCTCCCTTGACAAAAAATTTTAAAGGTAACAGAATAATCACAATTATTCCTACTGACTATTAAAATTCTCATGTTTTAGCTGGCATGGTTATCTTTATAGTCTTGAAAAGGGTCTATTTTTTACCATCCCATGAAGACTGTATTTATTTTAATGTTTCTTCTTTCAAAGGCATCAAGGTCACTTCAATTAAAACACTATCAAGAAGTAAACAAAATTAAGAAAACAAGAGGCAATAGAAGAGGAGGTACTGAATAATTATCAAAATACTAAAATAATGTATATCAAAAGGTTTTAAAGCAATCTGAAAATTTTAAAGAAGATGTAATACTACTTTAAATTTATATAGCAATATATAATTTAAAGCACTTTTCCACATATCACCTAAATTTTATCCTCGTAAAACAATTCCTCATTTTGTGGATGAAGAAATAATAAGATTAAATTATGCTGGGTCTAAGCTCAGACAGCTGACAAGTAGTGATCTAGAATCTAGAAACGAGTTTCTCTAGTCTTTTCTTTTTTTAAGATTTTTGCCATAGGATACATGTGCTTGCCAGAGAGAGATACTGGGAGGGTAAAGCAAGGAATCATTCCCTGGGGAAATTACCACACCACAATTGCTTCTCCATACTCCCCTTGGGATTTTGGGCACATATGGCATATGCCTGGTGTGTTTTCAAGCTGCCGGGTCTAGGACTCAAACTGCATATTCAGTTATGTGGGATCCAGCACCTTAACCACATGCCATCTGCTGGCCCCTCTAGGCTTAAAGTGAACTTCCAACTATTGGTGCGAATGAACAGAGAGAGAAAAAAAAATTCTATCATTATCAGGGTTAAATTATTATAAAGCAATGGTTCTCAAAGCACAGCAACAGGACCAGCAGTATCAGCAGGACCTTGGCCAGCCATGGTAGCACAAAGACAATACAACATTCCATGATGCTGAGGCTATATGAAAAGGTCCCACGGTCTTCCTGATCACCCATGCTCTGGATGGCTGAAGCAGGGAATGAGATCACACTGTGAAGAACCTGCTGAAGGTGTTCTCCCTCTCCTCTTCCTTTTCTTTCCCCAACCCCTTCTCTCTCCCATGGAAGAAATTAATGTTTTAAAAATATTGGGAGGGCCAATCCCATAGCACTGTATTATATTAGGTCATCAGGAAAGTTACAATGTATTTTTTTGTTTATCTATGCAAAAATACATCATGACTTTCCTGACAACCCAATAATTAAACATTGAGATCCAGATCCTACATGACTGACCATGATTTGAGTCCTGACTCTGACAGTCTGAAATGTACACCATGTGTGTTTATGCATGTGCTCAGAATCTTGAAAGGATGGAGAAATAGAGGAAAAAGAATTTGGCATGACCATGCCCCACTGAAAGTTCACCCCAAACCTCTCTGGCGAATATTTGTGCTTTTCAGCAATTAAAAAGATAACTTGGGGGACCAGCAGGTGGTGTAATGGTTACATTGCTGGACTTTCATGCAGTTAACCATGGTTCAAGTCCCAACCTGGCAGCTTTAAAGTCACACTGGGTGCGTATATATGCATGCCCAAAATCCTGTGAGGAGAATGGGGGAGAAAGGACTACAACATGGCCATCCTCCCAATGGGGTGATTTCTTACTTTCTGTCTCTCTGTCTCTTCAGTGAGCACATGCACCTTTATAGCAAAAATCTCTCTCTAAAAGAAAAAAAAAAAGACTTGGTCAAAAATATTTAAAAATAAAATAATATTTAGAAATATTTTAAGAAGAAATGCTGGTACCAGCAGATGGTGTAGTGGTTATGTCACTGGGCTCTAACATGGCCAACCATGGCTTAAGTCTCAGGATCCAGTGCCTTGAAAATTATGTCAGGCAATGTGTGCATGTGTACCCGAGATCCCAGAAAGAAAATGGAGAAGGAACTGTAGCATGGCCATACCCCCTGAGAGTTGGTTTCTCACTTTCCCTCTCACTGTCTCTGCCTGTCTCGCTCTCTCTGGCAAGCACACGCACCCTAAGGCAAAAACCTTTTTTTCCCTTCATTTTTTTTCTCTTAAGTAATTTTTTTTTAAAGAATTATTTTATTTGTTTTATTTAAATTTGATCAGATAGGGATAGTGTGTGTGTGTGTGTGAGAGAGAGAGAGAGAGAGAGAGAACGATGGAAAGTGAGAGAGCAAGCTGCCAAAGTCTGAGACTTGAACTCCTGTCATCCATGTGGGAGTCCAGTGCCCTTAACCACCACGCCACCTGCCGGCTCCAGCAAAAACCTCTTAAAAAGAAAAAATAAATAAAGAGAAAAGAGAAATGCAAATCCACAAGCCCTACATCAAAACTACTGAATCATAAACTCTCAAGACAGAATCCTACAATCTTTGTTTTAGTAAGCCTTCAAAGAGATTCCGATATACAAACAAGTTTAAAAATCATTGCCATAAAGTAGTTAAAAGAACAAGTGGAAGTTGAGTTTCATTTACTGTATCTACATCCACTTATTTACCTATAAGACTTCTTAGACTAGTTTTTGAACCTATGCTTAAAAATAATTCCTCTTCAGTTTGTCTAACTTATATTCTCTCTTTTTATTTATTTTTTATTTCATTTTCTTTTAAACATTAAATAACATTATTTGGCTTACAAAATGGATATTTCAACAGGTGAACATTTCTCCCTAGTACAGTTGATAAAACTATAAACTATAAACTATATCTTCAACAGATAATACCACATTTCTTTCAATTTGGACCTTGAAGAGTTTCCTTCAAGTCTATTTTATAATAAACTGTTAATATATCATGTAACTAATAATGAAATGATAATGAAAAAACTGAAGTTGTACAGGTACTCAAAGTATGTACCATCATAAAGGCAAAAACTATAAGTTAGGAACCAGCAGTTGGCGTAATGGCTGTGTCGCGGGATTCCCACGTATTCAACCGCAATTCGAGTCCTGGACCCGATGGCTTAAACTCATGCCAGGCACGTGTGCATACGTGCCCAAGATTCCAAGATGAGAATGGAGGAGAAGGGATTGTGGCGTGGCCACCCCCCCAGGGCGCGATTTCTCACTCTCTATCTCTCTCTTGTCTGTCTGGTGAGCGCATGTGCCCTATAGCATAAACCTCTCCAAAAAAAAAATACTGTAAGTTGAATCACTCAGTCAGAGACTGTCTGTAATAATTCTCAATTATTAAAAAAAAAAAACCACACACACACAAAAGATAAAAAATATAGGTTGGCATGTAAGCTATTAGTTAAAGGAGCTGGATCTCCACATGGCTGACTGCAGACTGATCACTGCTGTGGTGGCTTGAAAAAACATACCAGGCACATTTGTATACATGTCCAAAACCTGGACAGGATGGAGAAATAGAGGAGAGGTGATTATAGCATGACCATGTCACACGGTGACATATATTCTCCCTCTTCCTCTCTCTCTCTCTTCTCCTGTATCTCTCTGGCAAATGTATCCGCCCTCTGGCAATTAAGAAAAAAGAAAAAAAATATTAAGGTATCAAATTAAGAAATACCATACTCAGGGACCAGTAGGCAGTGTGGTTGTTAAGGTGCTGCACTACCACACAGTCGACCACAGTTCAAGTTCCTAACCCAGTGACTTGAAAATCACACTGGTGCATGTGTGTGCACACATAAAATACTGAGAGGAGAATGGAGAGGGGATTACAGCATGGTCATTGGCCACCCCAGTGGGTGATTTCTCATTTTCCTTCTCTCTCTCTGGTAGTGCATGTGTCAGGCAAAAAACTAAAGAAAAAAATAAGTTGTACACTTAAACTAAAAATGTAGCACACTCAAACCGCAAAATGATTAGTTGTGAAACACTTTCCTGTTAAAGTCAGAACCAAGACAAAGATCACCACAAAGTATAAAAATATTTTTGACAATGCTCTGGAAATTATCAGTATTGGACATGATAAGAAAAGTTATCACTTCTGAGTTGAAATTTTTAAAAAATCAGATACTGAATATGTTCAGTGATACTCAGTTTTTATAACTGTTAATATGATAGTCCTTTAAAAATGGAATTTTAGTACTGCAATTCTTTCAAGAATTATTTCTCTCTTGTCATTAACTCTCCTATTCCTTTAGAACTATTTTTATAAGATTTTTAGATAACGTTAGAAACACAAAGATCAAAATGGGAGAAAAATGGGTCAATGTGAGTTAGCATAAAAAGTATAGGTTTTGAAGTGTTTTGTGAGAAACAGGTTTATTCCTTTCAAGCACATTCAATAACTGAAACCAACTCAAACTGTTGATAAGGCATGGTTTGTTTAATAAATAGGAAAGAATGATTTACTTAAAAAAAATCACAAAAACCTGACTATATGCAAGTTATATACAATCTCATCAGTGTATTAAATATTCTCTCTCATAATACTACTTTTACTATCTAGTGGTGAAGTGGTTCTCTTCTCTCCCATTGACAATACAATTACAGACTTTAAAATAATACCTATATGGATTCAACAAATTGTTATCTATATACGGTAATCTTGATCTGCCTCTCAGACATCAATTCTACTTTACATATAGCATAGCAACAGTAGCTACTCAATAAAACCTAAAATGGTAATTTAAGGAAAACTCTTAAGAGATCCAAAGTGTCTCCTTTACTGTGGGAGTCTATGTATCAATTATCATAATGCTGCTGGTATTCAAAAATATTTGTGGAATTCATCATTTGCAGTTCTTTCTTGCTAGCCTCCTTGTTTTAAATGAATAATCTCATAGAAGAAAAATTTTCTAGAAAGGGAATCAAACTAAACACCAAATAATCACAAGTGGCTTAGAGCCAAGTTTGAAGAATGGTATGTGACTACAAAACAAAGTTCTTAACTTGTATACTTCTGTGATCAATCTCAAATTGTATGAATACCAGTACTGTTTTAAGAAAGGAGGACAAAACTAGATTCCCTGAAGCTGTAACTCTACCAAAGATGATACAGAATCAAGGGTGACTAAGAATGATGAGTTCAATCAGCTATGACAAAATATATGAAAGTACTTCTAAATAAAATACGGCATAAAAGGCATTATTCTGAAAGCTAACATTCTTTTGGATGTATAAATTCTGCTAAGTTTACTTTTTCAAAGTCACTTACATGACCTTAGAAACACATTTTTGTATATTTAAGAATTAAATTAAAAAGCAGGAGTTAAAAAGAACACTGTCATAATCTAAGGAAAAGATAATGGCTGAATTACAGCTGTGACAGCAGGGATGAGTAAATATAAATTCAAAGGACAATGAACAATAGAACAATTACATTTATTGAGAAGGGAAAGGTGCTAGTAAGAAGAAAAGATCTGATTTGCATAATTAGATATTAAAGGTTACCATTTACTTAGATGCAAAATGCAGTTTCCTCACTGTGAGGACATAGGTGTAGAAAGGCAGGGATAAAAAAGAGGCAAGTTTTAATCATATTTTATTTGAAGCGACTGTGGGATGATGTTCAAAGGGCAATATTGAGTAGGAATCAAAACATATTAATTTGAAGACTGGGAGATAGTGAGAGATTGTATTTTCACCATGGTAATCTGCCACGCAACATGCTCTTCTACAAAGTGACTTTGCCAGAACCCCATAAAAAGATAATGTCTTATTTTCCTTCCCTTGATTCTGATTGGCCTTTAAGATTCACGTATAATCAATAGAACGCAATGGAAGTGACAGTGGACAACTGCCAAGGTCAGCTCAGGAAAGACCAAGCAGCTTCTACCTGACTCTCCTGGAACATCAGCAGTAAAAACTGGCCGTCAGGACACCTCTTTATTTGGAACCCTGTAATCCTGATGTGAGAAGTCTAAGTCACTTGGAGATGACATAAACAGAATTCAGTTAACAGTCCCAGCTGAGCCCACTTTCAAGTCATCATAGCCCAGCCACCAGACAGGAATGAAGATGACTCCAGAGGATTCCATTTCTCACCCATTTATGTCTTTCCAGTCATTTGAGTCTTCCCCACCTGAGGCTCTAGACATTGCGGAGCAACAACATGCCCCTATTTAAATTCCTCACACAAGGAATCTATAAGCATAATGAAATGGTCACTGTGTTACACCACTAAGTCTGTTACATAAAGCAATAGATAACGGGAACAGAAGAGTAAAAGAGGCTTAAGAAGACTGTAGTTTGAAATAACTTCTTGGCAAATGGGAGAGAAAACTGAGAAGTACAAAAGAATTACCAGGAACATCGGAAGTTTTTTCAATGTGATATAAGGATTTGGATAAGAAATGGTTAAGAAGTTTAGTGCTTAATAAAAATGCATCCAAGGCTTTGTCCTCTAAGTCAACTCCACCCCTTGTAATACACTCAACAGCCTCCTGAGAATATGGGTAATCTAGAACTGACCTGGCAAACTCACTTCTTTCCCGAAAATGGAGCTTCAACTTCACCTCCTGAGTAAAATATTCTACAACTATGAGCCTCCCACTATTCTCCACTGTCATTCACCACCTCATGTATATGCTGCCATAGAAACAAGAACATACATGTATATGGCACTTACTAATAAAGCACTGTGATTATTCATTTACCCTTGACTCTGAACTACTTGAAAGCAATGGACAGTTTGAAAAAAAAATTTAATTTCTAATTTTAAAATATTAATGATATATTTACAGAGTATGACATGATTTTTTTTAAAGTCTAGTTCTCTCTTTCAGGACAGAAGTAAAGGAAGGGAGGAGAGAGTGTGACAGGGACTCCCAACAAGGTATGACCTCTCTCAAGTTTGCCAGCCAAGCTCAGGCTGACTCAGAAACCAAACCCAGGATCTTGCTATATGGCTCCAGTGTTGCACAACAGTACCCTACTGCAACACTGAAACTGAGCCAGACATGACAGGTTTCTGCTGTTTTGTTCTCTTTTGCTGCCAGAGGGTGAATGTGCTTCTCAGAGAAAGAGGTGGGAAGAGAAAGCACCCCTCAATGAGACCGGAGCATGCTGCAATCCCCTTTCTTCCATTCCTTCTTCCCATCAGGATTTTGGGTATACACATGCGCGCGCGCACACACACACACACACGAACCCACAGTATTTTTCAAGCCACCAGGGCTTGGACTTGAACTGTGTAATAGGCCATGAGGGATCTAGCTTCCTTAGCTGTTAAGCTATGGGGCAAGCCCAAAAGGTTGCTCTTATCACTTTAAATTTATTTATTTCTTCTGAGGAGTAGGAGGAAGAGAAGAACAGGAAAGAGAGGAAGAAAAGGGAAGAGGGAGAGAAAGTACCCTCAACAGGGTCCCAAGGCTGCAATTCATCTCCAGTCTTCAGCCAGTCCTAGATCATGAGCACACACATACCAGGTGTACTCAGGGAGATCTCTGGACTTGAACCAGGAATCCTCCCTAGATGGGTTGTCTTGCAAAGGAGAGTGTTTTAACAATGAACCACTATCTGACCCCCTGATGGGAAGGTACATCATAGAGTGATTAGATCAAGTTGGCAAATATCTTACTTCTCATATTTATTTATGGTAATAAAAACATGTTAAATCTCTTAGTTATTTTACTCTTTGTTATTCTGAAATACAGTACACAAATATGACAGTCACAGCAGATGAGTTATGGAAGCAATTTTGGTATCCAGCACTGAGCAAATGGATGAAGAAAATTTAGTAAATATATACAACAAAATACTATCCAACTTTAAAAAGACAAGGCAGTCCTATCATTTGCTATAACATGGATGAACCTGGAAGACAGGATATTTAGTGATATAAGCAAAGCACAGAAGACAAATAGCACATAGTCTTGCTCATATGTGGAATCTAAAAAAATCAGCTGAACTCACAGAAGAGTAGAATGGTGGTTCCTGGAGGTTGAGGAAGCAGGTGGATGGAGGCAAGGAGATGCTGATTAAAGGGTACAAAATTTCAGTTGGATGGAGTCAGTAGGTGGCATATCGGTTAAAGCATTAGACTCCCACATGGTTGACCACAATTTGAGCCCCAGATCCAGTGGTTTGAAAAATCATGCTGAGTGCATGTATTTCATATAAAGAAAAAATAGATATACATATTTTGTTTTTAGTGACTGCCCAAAATCCCAAGAGGTAAATGGAGAAGGTATTGTGGCATGGACATCATTTGTGGGGGTGATTTCTCATCTTCTCTCTCTCCCTGTCTCTCTCTGATGAGTGTTCATGCCTATAACAATCACTGTAAAAAAGAAGAAAAAATTTCAGCTGGACAGGAGGAATAAGTTTTAGTGACCTACCATACACAATACAGACATTTTTCATTCTTTGCATTCCTAGCATGCCTAGAAGTTTCAGTCACACAGAAAGTAGACATTCCATATATGTTACTATATTCTGGAGAATTGGGGGGAAAAATTATCATCTTCCCTTTCCTACTTATTGGTTCTTACATCTAACATCAGGGGAAGAATGATAGTGAGTTCTAAAGTCATTTGCTTTAAGTATATAGAGAGTTTAAGCACTACTTAGATTCACAAGCTTAAAAAAAAAAAATCTATTTGGGGACCAGCAGATGGTGCAATGGTTACATTGCTGTACTCTACATGGCTGACGGCAGTCTGGGTCTCAGACCTGGTCGCTTAAAACTCATGCCAGGCACGTGTGCATGCATGCCCAAAATCCCAAGAGGAAAACGGAGGAAAAAGGACTGCAGCATGGCCATCCCCCTGGGGGGTTATTTCTCTTTTTCTGTCTCTGTTTCTTCAGTGAGCATGTGTGCCCTAAAGCAAAAATCTGTCTTTAAAAAAAAAAAACTCTATTTGATCAGAAGAAACAAGCTATGAAACCCAGGTGATTTGAAGAAAAAACACTTTTTTGCTCATCAACACCAAGGTCTCAAATGCTGTAATGCTAACTACCCTTTCTCTTCAAGCAAACAAATCTTGTGAATTTATTTTTAAATCTATTTTAAACTGTAAGCCACAATAAGAAATTTTTTTTTCTCTTTTTTTTTTTTTGAGAGATTTTTGCCATGGGGCATGTGCGCTCGCCAGACAGAGAGAGACAGAAAGCGAGAAATCACCCCTCAGGGGGGATGGCCACACCGCAATCCCTTCTCCTCCATTCTCCTCTCGGGATCTTAGGCACACACGCACATGCGCCCAGCTTGAGTTTTAAGCCACAGGGTCCAGGACTCAAAATGTGGTCGACTACATGGGAGTCCAACGACATAGCCATCACGCTTAACTCCTGGTCCCAAGAAATGTTTTATACTGGATCCCAGAACATGTTTACATATAATATTTACAGAAATAAAAATAAAAATATTACTTTTGTTACTTAGGATATTCTCATTTTCTATTCTATTCTATTAAAAATAATACTAGTCATAAGTCACAAAATTGACTTCATAATCCAACAGTAGTGTAAAACCACTACTACTCTGGTATTGTACACAAACCTATAGATCAAAGAAACTGAGTGAACCTAAGCAGGATAGAAATGCAAGAAAATACATGTCAAGACACATCATAAACTTCATAAAGCTAAAGAAAAAAACCTGCGAAAGCAAGTAGAAAGAAGTGACATATTATCCACAGAGAAACAATATAATGACTAGACGCTATGGAGGCCTACATTTGTGGGGAGAGGTCATAGCACATTTTTGAAGGCTGAAAGAAAAGACTGCCATCCAGTGTTTTGTATATACACGTTTTTTTGAGAGACAGTTTTAGAATAAAGGTAAAATCAAGATCTTCTCAGATAAAAGATAGCTTAAAAAAAAAGTCACACTAGACCTAAGCTATCACTAAAAGAATAGCTAAAGATCTTCAAACTGAAAGGAAATGGTTAAAAAATTTAGAGTAGCATGAGAAAAGAAAAGTGTAAAATATAGGAAAATGTAGCACTTTTTCATCTCAGGTTCGTTAAATTAAATACATATTATATGGGGACCAGCAGTTGTCATAAGGACTATGTTGTTGGGCTCCCATGTAGTCGACTATGATTCAATTCTCGGACCCAGTGGTTTAAACTCACGCTGTGCACATGTATATGCGTGCCTAAGATCCTGAGAGGAGAATCAAGAAGGGACTGGGGCGTGGCCATCCTTCCCCCCCCCCCACGCCCCCCCGCTCCCCCCCCCGGGGGGGATTTCCCTCTTTCTGTCTCTCTGTCTCTGTCTTTCTGGTGAGCGCACACACCCTATAGCAAAAAATTCTCTGGGGGAAAAAATGCATATATGTGTGTATATGTAATATATATATACATATATATATATATATTTATGACAAACATATAAAGTAAATAACTGTCTTGTGTGGTTCTTAATATATGTAGAAGAAGTATTTAAGGCAATAATATTATAAACAAGGAATCCTAAATGTATATGTAATAAATGAAAGTTTCAAAATACCTGAAGCTGAAATGGGTAGAACTGAATGAAGAATCAGATAAATGTTCAATGGTAGCTGAAGACTTCAACATCTCCTTCACAATAATTCACAGAGCTACTAGACTGAGCATGCACATGCCCAGGATCCTGATAAGCTCAAGGAGGGCTAGAAAAAGGGGATCACAGTGTAACAGGATCCTATCAAGGGTGCTTTATTTCTCTCTCTCTCTCTCTCTCTTTCTCTCTCTCAACCTCTCATGTTGCATATGCTATCGTGAATAAAAATAATTACAAAAAAATCACCAAGGATATAAAACTGCACATCACCATCAACCAACAGATCTAAATTTATAGTACACTTAACAGCAGCAGAATACACTCTTGTCAAAGCCCATAAAACATTCTCCAAGATAGTCTCATTCCTATGACATAAAATGAACCTCAACAATTTAATAAAAAAAAAAAAGAAAAGAGATCATAAGGAGTGTGTTCTTATTTTTTTTTTTTTTTTGAGAGAGAGAGATTTTTGCTATAAGGCACATGCCCTCACCAGAGACAGAAAGAAAGAAAGCAAGAAATCACGCACCAGAGGAAACAGCCATGCCAAAATCTCTTCTCCATTCTCCTCTTGCGATTTTGGGTGTGCACGTGAGCACACACACACACACACACACACACACACACACACACACACGGCAGGGCCGGGACTCAAACCACCGTCCACTACGTAGGAATGCAGCAACGAAACCATTATGCTATCTACTGGTCTCTGGAGTGTGTTCTTAGCACAATGAAATAAAAATAGGAATCGGGGAATAACAATAAGATTTCCAAACACGTGGAAATTAAGCAGCACACTTCTGAACAATCTACGGATCGAGGAGTTCCAAGGAAAATTAAAGACAAAACAAAACACATGGAACTGAATAGAAATTAAAATATAATGTGAATTTTGTGAGATAAGCTAAAATACATTGAGAAGACTTGCAGAATTAGAAAAGAAGAAAGGTCTTAAACCTAAGCTTTCACCTTAAGAAACTAGAAAACAAGTACAGAATAAATCCAAAGCAAGAAGAAATAGTCAAACAAGAGCAGAAATCAATTAAATTGAAAGCAGGAAAAAAAATCAATTAAAAAAAATAAAACTGGTTCTCAGCTAGCCTCAATAGTGCAGCAGTAATGCAATGCTTTGCAATGCTAGGCCACATGAGAAGGTACTGGGCTTGCACCCAAGATTTCTCTGTACGTGCTGGGTACATACATGTCCCCATGATCCTGGCTAGGCAAGGTTGGGATGGACTGTAACATAAGAACCCCGTGGAAGTGCCTGCTTTCTGTTTCTCTCTTGAAAGAAATAAACTTAAAAGAAAAAAAAAAAAGCTGGTTCTTTGAAAAGATCACTAAAATAGTCACACTTTACCAAGGGGCAAAGGCGGGGAGAGGGCTGAAGGCAGTTATTACCAGTAACAAGAATGAAACCAAATCATCACTACAAACATCATACACATTAAAAGACCCGGATGCAAGCTGGCCCACAGCCGAATAGTTAATGGAGCTGAATTCCAAATGGCCAAGCACAATATGCATCCTGGCTAGACAACTTGAAACTCTCGCCAGGTCTATCCCAACAGGACGGAAAAATAGAGAAGAGATTGCAGTGTGATCACATCCCATCAGGGCACAGGGCTTTCTCCCTCTCTTTCTCTTTCTCTCTGGCAATTAAAAAAAAATAATAAAGGATGAGGTACAAACAACTTCATGTACATAAATTTGACAGCTGAGATGAATGAACCAGTTCCTTGAAAAGCTACCACAATTCTCCTAATATTAAACAGATATCTGAATAGTCCTATAACTATAAAAGACACTGAATTCACAGCATAAAAACAACCAAACTATCTCCAAGGGCAGATAGTTTCACTGGAGACTTACCAAACATTTACATTAGAATTAACATCAATTTAATAAAACCTCTTCCAGAAAACAGAACAGGATATAACAGTTTTCAACCCCTTTCCAGGGTAGTATTATCCTAATAACAAAACTATACTATTACATAATTTAAAAAGTTGATTGTCCTTTGTCCCTGGTCCTGGGACCAGGGAGGGACCTCTAAACTCTTGAAATTTTCTAAGTGACAGGAATGTCTATGTTTTTTATGGTGAATTCCATGGACCCAAGAAAGGAATTAGCCATGCTAGAAAGACCGATTAAGTCATGATTAGAGAGTTGTGGCTCTGAGCCATGTTATCTCAACCTGACCTCCAGAGAGGGGAGAGGATTACAGATTTGAAATTAGACATGTAGTCAATGCTTCACTCAGCAGTGCTTTTCTAAAGTCATCACAAAAACTCTGGACACCTGGGGACCAGCAGATAGTGTGATGGTTACATTGCTGGGCTCTCACATAGTTGACTGTGGTTCGAGTTTCAGACCTGACAACTTAAAACTCATACCGGGCACATGTGCATGTGTGCCCAAATTCCCAAGAGGAAGATAGAGAGTGGGACATAGCCATCACCCCTAGGGGACGATTTCTCACTTTCTGTCTCTCAGGAGAGCACATGCACCCCATAGTGGAAAATCTACCCTAAAAAAAGAAAAAAACAAAACTCTGGAAACCTGAAATTTGAGTGAGCTTTCCCCTGGTGGGTGAAATTCACTGATGAGGTGGGAGGATGAAGAATTCTAAAGATATAAAAGTTCTGCATTTGGGGCTCTCCCAGACCTCACACTATGGGTCTCTTCTTCTAATGATTTGCAGCCTTTATAACAAAATTGTATAACAAAACTGTAATCTTATAAACAGCACTTTCCCAAGTTCTGCTAGTTGTTCTAGCAAACCTGAGGGGAAAGTGAGAAGCCCCCACATTGTAGGCAGTTGGTCATAAGCACAAGTGACTGGAAACTCTGGAGCTTGTGGCTGGTGTCTGAAGAGACACGCCAGGTTTGTAGAGAGGATTATGCCCTTAACCTGTCAAATCTGACCTGACTCCATATACCTGGCACCAGAACTGCACTGTACAAAGACAATATGGAAAAATATAGAAAGTAATTTATGAATATAGATACAAAAATCCTCAACAAAATATTAGCAACTAGAATCCAAAAATCTATAAAAAGAATTATACATTTTGACCAACTGGGACTTATTCTAAAAGTGTAAGACTAATATTCAAAATTATTAACTAATGTAATTTATCATATAAGCAAGATAAATAGGAAAAGTTATATGATCTTAAGAATGAGAAAAAAAAGTGACAAAATTCAACATCCATTCACAACTAAAAACTCTTGGAAATCTAGCAATAAAGAGAAATTTCCTCAACATGATAATGAGTAGCTGCCAAAAGACAACAGCCAACACTAAATTTGATTAAAAAAAAAAAAAAGAATGCTTTCCTCCAAGATCAGAAACAGGACAAGAATGTCTACTCTTATCACTTCTACTCAATTTTATACTGAACAGCTTAGGTAGCACAAAAAAAGACATGTACATTGGGAAGAAATAAAACTGTTCTTTTTCACAGATCAATTAACTGAGTAAAAAAAAAAAAAAATCCAAAGGAATCTTGAAAGAGAAAAGGATTCTTAGAACTTAAAAGTGAATTTAGCAAAGCTGCAATACACAAAAAACCAATCTCATTTTTATATACTAGTAATAAACAATTTGGAAGCCAAAAGTTAAACAATAATGTTATAGTTACACTAACTCTCCCCAATATGAAATTCTTAAGAATAAACCTAACAAAACATATATGGAACATATTTCTTTTTTTGAGAGATTTTTGCTATAGGGTGCATGTGCTCACCTGAGAGACAAGAGAGACAGAAAGTGAGAAATCACCTCCCAGGGAGATGGTGATGCCACAATCCCTTCTCCTCCAGTCACTTCTTGGGATTTTGGGCATGCATACATGTGCCCAGTGTGAGTTTTAAGCCACCAGATCTGGAACTCAAACCATGGTCAACTATACGTGGTAGTCCAGCAACATAACCATTATGCCATCCAGTGGTTCCATATGGAACATACTTTTAGAAAATGTTAGGATTGGCCCTGAAATGCAGTGGTTAAGTGCTATGCAAAAAACTGCAGTTTTAGTCCTAACAATGGAGGACTGAACATGCCAGGTGCTTGTCATGCAAGCCCAAAATTGTGACAAGATGAATAAATGAAAGAGAAAAAACTGGAGCATGACCATGCCCCACAAGAGAGTTCCTTCTCTCTTATGCAGATCTCTCTCTCTAGTGAAGCACATGCACTTGTTGGTGTCAGACTTAAAAAAAATAATAATATTAATGAAAGAAAGAAGAACTAAAGAATAGGAAAAGTATACCATGTTTATGGATTCGAAGACTCTAAACAGTATGGGACCAGCAGATGGCATAATGATTACATTGCTAGATTCCCATGTAGTCAACTGTAGTTCGAATCCTAGACCTGGTGGCTTGAAACTTACACCAGGCACATGTGTGTCCATGTGTGTATGCCCAGAATCCAAGAGGAGAATGGAAGAGAAGGGACTGTGGTGTGGCCATCCCCTATGGAGGGTGATTTTTCACTTTCTGTCTCTGACTCTCCAGAGAGTGCATACACACTATAGCAAAAATGTCTTTAAAAAATGAAAGGAAAAAGTTTAAAACTTTAAAAATTTTTAAAAGAACAGTAACAACATAAATTCTCCCTAAATTGTTCTACAGATTAACCCACTGCCAATCAAATTTCAACAGAATTTTCTGCACATAGATAAGCAAATTCTAATATTTATAAGAAAAGGCAAAATACCTAGAGTAGACAAAAAATTCTAATAAGGAGAAAGTACTATATCAGAGTAAGTTACAATAATCAAAACAATATGGACTGGGGAAAAGATAGACAGAGATCAATGGAATAGAGTCCCAATAAGGAAATACAGCTGATTTAATTTTGACAAAGGTACAAAGGCTATTCAACAGATAAAGGATAATCTTTAAACAATTGTGTCGGAATTATACATCCATATTCTATTTGCCAAAAACAAAAAGTCTCAACCTAAAACTCCCACCTTTTACCCAATTAGCTCAAACAGATAACAGATCTAAACATAAAATGAAAAAGACTGTAAAACTTTTAGAAAACATAGGATAAACTCTCTTGAGCCAGGCAAATAATTCTAATGTACAACATTAAAAGTATACTCTATAGGGGCTGACAGGTGGTGTGGTGGTTAAAGGTGCTGGACTCACATATGACTGACCACGGTTCAAGTCCTGGACCTGGCAGCTTGCTTTCTCACTCTCTCTCTCTTTCTCACTGTCCTTCTCTGGTCAAATTTAAATAACACAAATAATAATTCTTACAAAAAAATAAATATGCTCCATAAAGAAAAAAATATGTATATTGGACTTCATCAAGGTTAAAGTTTTACATTAGTCTACTAGAACTGTTCCATGTACCAAATGTGGTACAGGTTACACAAATCTTTGTCGGTATTAAAATTCATGAAATTGTACACCAAAAAAGATCAATTTGATTATTTTTTAATGTAAAAAAAATGCTAATGTAGTGTAAAAAGTAAAAATAAAAAAGCAAAATAAAATACCCAGGCTGGTTCCTAGATTTAGTGAATCAAGATCTCTAGTATGTAATGCAGTTGGTGATATTTTTAAGAAGCTCTATGGGTGATCTTGGTATATAGCCAAAATGAAAATTTCTCTTTTCACTCCTTAAAACTGATTTCTCCATTCTTTTTTTAAAAGTAAGATCCTAGCCTTTCATCAGGCCTACTGGCTCCAATTCATCTTGAATATAGTGCCAGAGTGATTTCTGACAGGATACAGTTAAGCTCTTCAGTGGCTTCTTCTAGTGGCACATTAGACCCTTCATGATTTGGGTCCATCTACAATGTCTTATCTTTGCATGTCCTTCCTTGCATTTAACACTCCTATAATAAAGGAACACTTTAAATCCCCTGAAAGGACCTGCTATTTCATACTTCCAGGCTTTTTGTTGTTGTTGTTGTTTTTCCAGGCTTTTGCTCAAACCTTAACCTCTACCTGAATTCCACCTCATCACCAATTTGCCTAACAAGTGCCTTTCAAGACTGTCTCAGTCATATGTTTATCATCGCTCTTGAACTGAAAATCTCTCATTGGTTTTTCAATCCCAGTCTGTTATCACCTATAACACTGTTCAGGAACCTCATCTCCTACCATTCCTG
>NW_006159773.1:3594209-3595018 GCF_000334495.1 Tupaia belangeri chinensis
TACAGTTAAGACTCTTAAAATGTCCATTTTTTAAAACAGTATAGCAAAGTGGGGAGTTTACTGGAGAGAGAAGGAAAAACAAAGCTCCCAAGAAGGAAAGGGTCCTAAAAAATGGGTTGCAGAAGAGGAATTGGGGCAAGGAGTTTTTATCTAGGTCAAGGGACCTTATTCAGACTTGTTCTAGGTTAGGGCTTGTGCATGCATTCCCCTCATGGTAGGGAGAAGCACATGTTGGATGGGTCCAATTATTCTTCTAATTTTGGAGTGGATACGAAGGTAAGGAGATTCTTTCTCTATAAGCTTTGGGCCATGAATTCATGAATTCTTTTTTTTTTTGGAGAGGTTTTTGCTATCGGGCGGATGAGCTCACCAGAAAGAGAGAGACAAAGACAGAAAGTGAGAAATCATCCCCCCAGGGGGGGTGGCCACAGGGCAATCCCTTCTCCTCTATTCTTCTCTTGGGATCTTAGGCACACAGCACAGGAGCCCAGCATGAGTTTAAACTTCTGGGACTGGGACTCAGATTGCGGTTAATACATGGGAGTCCAGCGACATAGCCATTATGACAACTGCTGGGGGAAAAGGAATATGGTGACTGGGAGAAAAGAGGAACTGTCAGGAGTCACAAAACAGGGGCTTTCCTGGGGTGGGTGGGGGAGAGGGAGAAGTGAGGAGGGAGAAGAGGAGAAGGAGGGAGGGGAAGGGGAGAGGGACTAGACGACAGAGGACACCGCTGCTCTATCTACTTATAAATGGTGTCCAATTCCTGCCTCAATCCCCTCCTCTGGAGAAGTACCCCAAACTCTTTC
>NW_006159773.1:3595049-3611893 GCF_000334495.1 Tupaia belangeri chinensis
TTCCCACACTTCCTATTTTTTCAGCTATTCATGCCTTAACTAATGATGAACTCTCTCCCCCAGAATATTTTTCTCACACATCTTTTCCTGTCTAAAATCTATTAGCATAATTTTCTTTGGTTATTATTATCAAACTTACCTTATCATCTTGAAATTATAGCATAGGGCCAGTCCTGTGACCTAGTGGTTATGGGAGCTGGATCCCACATGGCTGACAATGGCTCAAATTCTGGTCCCAGTGGTTTGAAAAGCATGCCAGGCACATGTGTGAGCATGCCCAAATAGAGAACGCAGAAGGAACAGTGGTATGACCATGCCCCATTGGAGGTGCTTCTCTCTTTTCCTCTCTGGCTAACAAACGTGATCTTTGACAATTAAAAAAGACATTATGTATTCCTCTCCTTGGACTGGCTCCTTAACAACAAAGACTATATATCTTTATCAGTCATTCCTCACTTAATGACCTACTTGTTTTAACTACCACTGGGACTGACATAAGACCAGCTTGCCAGCCATGGGGAATCCCGTCTCAGTATGTGTGAGTCAGGAATTCCCTTTCTCAGTCTTTGTCTTGTTTCTATAGTCAGTAATATTCACTACATGAATCATTTACAATCATACAGACCACATATTTCTTTATAAGTATTTATAAGTTTGTACTTTAATGTGTGTCCATAGCAGCATTCAGAATAAACAAAATCTATTATGTCAGATTTATATTATTGTGTCTTGACACTTTCTAGCACTTATCTAATGTATGCTTTCTCTATGGACAGAATTACTTTATTCTAGTGTTGTATCAAATGGTAGCTACTGAAAAAAACATATCCAATGGCACCAAGACACACCACGTGCCGAGGCTGACCTGGGATCCAAACCATTGTTCCCCCATAAGCTCCAGTATCAGGCAATATTATCCTATCATCTACAACACTGTGGCTGAGCCTTACCAGGTACTTTAATAAACATTTCCTTTTCTCCAAAAAGACCTAGGTGGCTAACTATATGGTGGTAACACCTAAACCTCAATGCTCTCTCCTAAGCTTTTATCATGTTATAAACTACCATCAACTAACCACCTTTACTTACACATTCCACAAGTACCTGAAATCAGTTTAATTTTGACAAAATCCATTTTCCTCCTCAACCCTTTTACTTTTCTTCCTCAACCATTTTGCTTATTGTCTTATACTTGCATTTCAGTGAATAGATCCAACAACCCAAACCATCTTATTAGAAACCTTAGAATCATTCTAAGTGTCTTCCTTTCCCCTTATTTCTCACATCCAAACAATTATGAAGCCCTGTTGATTTACTGAGATCCAAGCTTTCCATATTCAGTGCCTTTGGTTTAGCCCTTGTTTCTTCGAGCCTGGGTTATAGCAACAGTTCATTAATATCACAGTCTCATTGCATGCAATTCTAAATTCTGGCATCCTATTTTTCATAATGCCAACAGAGTGCTTTTTCTGAAAAATAACATCATTTTACTCCTTTGTTTGGTACCCCACCATCTATAAGAAAATGTAAACTTCTTAGTATGGCAAAAAAAAGTCTTTAATAATCTGGCCCCTGTTTTTCACCCAAGACTATACCCCACAGTCATGCTGAACTCCCTGCAGTTCCCTAAGAGCAGCCATACTTTCTCATGCCTCTATGCTCAAGTAATTAGTTCTACCTGTGACATCTCCTATAGCACACACATATAGTGAATTTCCAAATCTGAGGTCTAGGATGATTCCTCTATAAAGTTGTTTTTGATCTATGATCCCACCCCACTACTGCTTCTGGTAAGAACTGATTAATTCTCCCTTTGAGTTTTCATCACTTTCATATATGGCTATCACAGAATTTATATATCACTGTAACATGCAAATCTGTCTCCAACCGTAAGACTATAATAAGCTCCTTGAAGGCTAGGTACATGTATGAATGTTCCTTAGTTTTCCCAGTATCTAATACAATTGTAAAGTACATTGAATATGTTCAAAAACTGTTGAAGTGGGAACCAGCTGTTAGTGTAATGGCTATGTCGCTGGACTCCCATGTAGTCGACCGCAGTTCGTGTCCTGGACCTGGTGGCTTAAAACTCACGCTGGGCGCGTGTGCGTGCGTGCTCAAGATCCCGAGAGGAGAATGGAGGAGAAGGGATTGCGGCGGGACCATCCCCCCTGGGGGGTGATTTCTCGCTTTCTGTCTCTATGTCTCTCTCTGTCTGTCTGGCAAGCGCACACGCCCTATAGTGAAAACTTCTCCCAAAAAAAAAAAAAAAAAAACTTTTGAAGTAAAACAGCAAAGGCTGGGACCAGCAGTTAGTGTAATGGCTATGTCGCTGGACTCCCATGTAGTCGCCCCCGGTTGGAGTCCCCGACCCAGTGGCTTAAAACTCACGCTAGGCGCGTGTGCATGCGTGCCCAAGATCCTGAGAGGAGAATGAAGGAGAAGGGATTGCGGCTTGGCCATCCCCCCGGGGGGTGATTTCTCACTTTGTCTCTCTGTTTCTGTCTTGTGAGCACACGTGCCCTTATAGCAAAAACCTCTCAAACAAACAAACAAAAACAGCAAAGGCTAATAACACTTTGTATTGGCATCTAACAACCCTTTGGTAAAATCAATGTTCACAAAATCAAAGTTCACGCACACACAAAAATATAATATATAAAACATTACGTTGGGGACCAGCAGTTGGCGTAATGGCTATGTCACTGGACTCCCATATAGCTGATCACAGTTCGAGTCCTGGACCCAGTGGCTTAAATTCCCGCTGAGCGCATGTGCATGCATGCCCAAGATCCTGAGAGAATAGAAGAGAATGGATTGCAGCATGGCCATCCCCACTGGGGAGTGATTTCTCACTTTCTGTCTCTCTGTCTCTTTCTGGAGAGCACACATGCCCTACAGCAAAAACCTCTTAAAAAAAAAATTAGGTTGTCCCAATTAGCCACAGCGAGGCAAAAATCCAACTTTCTTTTTTAACAGAGAATAACTAATTATTAATGAGCATTATCTCCCCCATGGAAAACATATTACCAAGTTATAATGAGAGCTTACACCTTTTAAATATACACTGTTCCTAAGTGCAAAGTAAACAAGGTTGGCTTTGTTTTGTTTTGTTTTTTGGTGGCTTTTTTTTTTTTAGATTGTTCAAACAAATTTACTTAGTAAAAGACTGGTTAATGATAACAAGGTTGTTTTTAATACTTTCTCACCTCATCACTCTGCACTCTCTATTCTCTTATCTACAACCTCATGCTAGTCCTGCATTATATAAAGAAAACTATATTAGTCTTATTCCAGTCTTACCCCATCTGCTGGGTTTTGTTTTGTTTTGTTTTATGCCAGAATGGTGACACCGTTCATGGGTCCATTCATTCTCCCATTATTTCAGTCACTCTTTCAGTAGGGCAACACTCAGCAAGATGTTGAAGACAAGGTAGCACTCTCCAGAAATCTAAGGGTAACACCGACACATGAATAACTAATATTTTTAACAGATCAAAGATTATCTGTACTGTAAAAGAGGTAGTAATAATGCAAGTAAGTACATTTAATTGGTACAATGAGAAGATATTTGAGGAACTTTCCAAATAAACAAGGAAATGAAGGAAGACAGAAATTAATCTACTCCAGACTAAACAAGCTGTAATCAAGTTATAATAGAATGAGCACAAGCTCACTGATTTCACAAAAGCATTTATCAATATGAAATAAGATAATAAGAACACCTACAATTTATGGTATTCTTTTGTGATTCAAAGGAGACACACAAGAAAGTACTTGGTAAGTGGTAGGTTCCAAAAATGAAAAAAATTTGGTATCCAACTCTAAAAAGAATGTAGAACCAAGAATTTACAAGAGTCCACCTTTACCAGTTTATACTACTGGGCTCCATACAAACATTAAGAAAAATCTGTATTCTTGTATCCATTTTTCACACTTTTTCTGAATATGCCGAGAAGACCTCAATGGACACATACATGGAAATGAGATCATCTCATTTCCTATTTTTTCTGACTTTGGGTTCTTTAAGGTGAAACTAAGTATTTTGTATTTTGGAAGAAAACAACCTTACTTTTTAATTCATATATAATATTTAGATAGACTGTAAGAGGCATAAATTTTATTATTTCCTAATCAAAAGTCTATGTGAGGTCAGTTATTCTCTCATTTTGATTCCTCAAAATGAAAAAGGACATATAGTATATTTCAAGAATAAAACAATTTCCTTTTCTACCATCATAAGCTAACAAGTAATGAAGCACAGAGTACAATCAATTTCTAATTGATACCAGTTAGGCATACTCTAAGCAATGTCAAAGATGTTTAAATTGTCCCTTTATTGGGACCAGCAGATGGCATAATGGTTTATGTCACTGGACTCCCATGTAGTTGATCACAGTTTGAGTCCCGGACCCAGTGGCTTAAAAAAAAAAAAAAAAAAAAAATCAGGCCAGGTGCTCTCTTCTCTCTCTCTTTTTCTCTGGCAAGTGCATACACCCTATAGCAAAAATCTCTGAAAAGATTTTTTTTAAATAAATTGTCCCTTTATTATTAACCTAAGTTTCTGATAAATAAATGTGACTATTAGTCGGTAACATATTTTGCAATCAGCAACCTTCTTTCTTGATTTTATTTTCTACTACAGTAAGAGATATACTACTCAATTTTTGTGTGTTTTAATTTCTTTTCTAACACTATATTTAAATGTCACATGCTTGAGGAAGAAAATAAAGTGGGTAATACTTGCACTTATAGACATTTTTTAGAAAGATACAGAAATCTTCAATGAGGGCTAACCCAGAAGCCTAGTGGTTAAGGGAGCTGGATCCCACATGACTTACCACGATTTGAATTCCAGGCCCCTTGTAGCTTGAAAAACATACCAGGGAAGTGGTGTGTGTGTGTGTGTACTCCAAATCCTGAGAACTATGGCATGACTGTACCCCACTGAGGGCTGCTTTCTCTCTCTCTCCCTTTCTCTTGTGAATACACACACCCTCTGGCAAAAAAATCTTTAATGGCCTATACGTCTAATAATCCCTAAATATTTTATTGGAGTTCTATCTCAAGACAGTAAACTGTGTATCCCTTGATATGATTATATTTGTCAAAGTCGCCTTATATTTGCAACATTTTATTTATTTTTGAATGGCCAGAGGGTACTTCTGCTCATGGGAAAAAGGGAAGGGAAGCACCCCCCCAACAGTGGGACGTGAACAAGCCACAATCCCTTCTCTTCCGTTTCTCCATTCTGCCATAATTTAGGGCATGCCTGCGTATGTGCCATGTTTTTGAAGCTGCTGAAGCTGGGATTCAAACTATAGTTGGTCATGTGGGATCTGGCTCCCTTAACCACTAGGCTATGGGGCTGGCCCAAACAATAAAATTTATAGAAGACAAAAGTACAGGTTGAATAGCTCTTACCTGAATGCTTGGGAGCAGAATGTTTCATGTTTGGGATTTTTAAAACTTTTGGAATATTTGCATATACCTAAGATAATCTTACAGACATAAACCAAATCTATACACAAAATTTATTTATTTCATATACACCTTTTTTATAGCCTAAAGGTAATTTTGTACAATATTTTTGTATTGCAGTGTTTTGACTGTGACCCACCACATGAGGTCAGGTATGGAGTTTTCTATTTATGGTGTCATATTAGTGCTTAAAAAGTCTCTGATTGTGCAGCATTTTGGATTTCAGATTTTTTTTAAGTTGTCAGAGGGTACATGCACTTGCCAGAGACAGAGAGAGTGGGGGGCCAGCCTGTGCATGTGTGACCAAATTTCCAAAAGGAGAATGGAAAAGAAGCGATTGTGGGGCACAGCCACCCACTCTGGAAGGCGACTTCTCACTTCCTCTCTCTCTTTAGCCTTGTTACAGAGTACAAATGACAGAGAGAGAGGGAAAGTATCCTGTGCTAGGGCATGGTCATGCTGCAATTCCTTCTCCATTTCTCCATCCTGTTGGGATTTGGGGCATACATGCACATGCACAAGTGTGTTTTCCAAGTCATTAGGGCTGAAATTCAAACCATGGTCAGTCATGTGGGATCTGACTCCCTTAACACTAGATTACAGACTGGCCCAATTTCAGATTTTTGAGAAGAAGAGTTTTTATACCTTTGTTTTTCACATTTTTCACATTTAGAAAAGGAAAAAATGAAAAGGAAATATGAAATTATGAAAAGTGAGTCCAAATCAATTAATCTAAAAAGAGCAAATACCCTGTGTCACTTTCTTTGGCACTCAGGTGCACACTTGCACATGGTACAAGTATAGTATATTCATGGCAGCATTACCTTTTGAGAACTGCTATACAGTCTACAACATTTACTTTGCAGAGAACGCGGTATACAATAAATACTCAAAAAAAGTTAGCTTTCCTTTTACTCTTCTTACTGCTTAGAAATTAAAATCCCAATTTTTTTTGAAGTACTTATGAGTGTGCCATGTGTATACCAATGCTCCACTGTATGACTGTGCAGAATAAGGTGTGTGTGGGAGGGAATACTTCAGAATGTGAACAATGTTTCAATGAGATCACACTTCCTACCAACCAGAATAGCTAAAATCAGAAAGATAAACAGTAACGAATGCTGGCAAGGATGTGCCAGAGAGAAACTTTGTAAGTGCCTCATTCACTGCTGGGGGTATGTAACAATGCAGGCATTCTGTTTTTATTTATTTATTTGGAGAGGTTTTTGCTGTAGGGCTCTTGAGTTCACCAGAGACAGACAGACAGAAAGCGAGAAATCACCCCCCGGGGGTTGGACACACTGCAATCCCTTCTCCTCTCGGGATCTTGGGCACATAAACATACGCGCCTGGCATGAGTTTTAAGCCACCGGGTCTGGGACTCGAACCATAGTTAACTACATGGGAGTCCAGTGACATAGTCATTACCCTAACTGCTGGTCCCCACAATGCAGGCATTTTAGAAAACAAGCCAGCAGTTTCTTTTTCTTTTTTTTTTTTTTTTTTGGAGAGATTTTCACTGTAGGGCGCGTGCGCTCGCCAGACAGACAGAGAGAGACATAGAGACAGAAAGCGAGAAATCACCCCTCAGGGGGGATGGTCACGCCGCAATCCCTTCTCCTCCATTCTCCTCTCGGGATCTTGGGCACGCACGCACACGCGCCCGGCGTGAGTTTTAAGCCACCGGGTCCGGGACACGAACCGCGGTCGACTACGTGGGAATCCAGTGACATAGCCATTACGCTAACTGCTGGTTCCCAAGCCAGCAGTTTCTTAAAAAGTTAAACATAAAGTTACCATTTGACTCAGCAATTCTTCTCCAGGTTATCTACCCAAGAGAAATATAACTCTATATCCACATAACAGACTTACACATAAATATTCACAGCAGTATTAATTATTTAACTCAAAGTCCACCAACTGGTGAGTGGATAAGCAAAATGTATATCTAAACATCCATAAAAAATGATGAAGTATTGATACATGCTACAATATGAATCTCAAAAACACGTTGAGTGAAATAAACCACAGACAGAAGACCACCCACATACGACTGTATTTAAATGAAATGTCCAGAAAAGGCAAAAAGTGAAGACAGAAAGTGGCTTAATGGATTCCTAAAGCTATGGCAGCAAGAAAGATGAACTGGAAATGGGCACTCAGGGAGCTTACTGAGGTGTTCTCAAACTGGATAATGGTGATGGCTGTACAACTCGATAAATTTACTAAAAATTATTACACTTAAAATGAGTAATTTTTTTTTAAAGTAAATTTTGAGGTCAGCAGGTGTCATGGCAGTTAAGGCACTGGACTCCTACATGGCTGACCGTGGTTAGAGCCCTGCTGGACCTGGTGGCTTGAGAATCACGCCAGGCACAAGTACATACATGCCCAGAATTCCAGGAGGAGAATGGACAAGAACTGACTGTGTCATGGCCACTGCCCCAGGACAGGGAGGGTGACTTCGCCCTTTCCCTCTCATTGTCTCTGTCTCCAGAGAGCATAAGCACCCTATAGCCAATTAGAGAGAGAGAGTAAATTTCATAGTACATAAAGTATAATTCAATAACATTTTCTTAAAAAGTTAATAGTAGGGGCCGGCAGGTGATGTGGTTGTTAAGGCACTGGACTCCCGCACAGCCAATCTGGACCCAGTGACTTCCTCTCTCACTTTCCCTTTCTCTCTCTCTCTAGTCAAATTAAATAATAAAAAATAATTAAATAACTCTTTAATAAAAAAATAACTTCAACAGTATTGGGCAAGCTCCATAGCCTGGTGGTTAAGGCAATCAGATTCCACATAACTGGTCTCTTCATTTGAGTTCCAGACCCAATGGCTTGAGAACTCACAGGGGAGCTCGCTTTGGCAGCACATATACTAAAATTGGAACAACACAGAGATTAGCATGGGCCCTACGCAAGTTCGTGAAGCTTTCCATATTTCTGAATCGATGAAAAATTCGCTATCATGATCAAATAACACTGTTTTCTCTGCCTGCCACCCCTACACCCACCCCCACCCCCAGACTGTGCAGCAACGTGGTGTTAATGTCAAGGCTCAGAAACTATCTAGTGCAATGTCTGCTGCGAAAGCCATTGCTGACCATGTCAGAGACATCTGGTTTGGAACTCCAGAGGGAGAGTTTGTGTCCGTGGGTGTCACTCCTGATGGCAATTCCTATGGTATTCCTGATGATCTGCTCTACCCATTCCCTGTTGTAATCAAGAATAAGACCTGGAAGTTTGTTGAAGGACTCCCTGTTAATGATTTCTCATGTGAGAAGATGAATATTACTGCCAAAGAACTGGCAGAAGAAACTGAAACTGCTTTTGAATTTCTTTCCTCTGCCTGACTAGACAATCATCATGTTACTAAATGCCCCAAAGCTGAAGAATTTAAATGTCTTTGATCCTAGTACCAAATAATAATAATGCTATAATTAAAAATTATGTGTGAAAAACAACACTTTTAAAGATATTGTGCTTCCTGGTACGGATTTGTGAGTGACTGTCTATGGTTATGCTGTTAGTGCTGTGTTCTAAGTAAAAATATACATTGAAAAAAAAAAAAAAGAACTCACAGGGTACGTGAGCAGAGACCCGCAAAGTCTAAAAGGAGGGAGAGATGGAAGAGAAGGGACTATAGTATGACCATCCCCCATGGCAGGGTGCTTCTTTCTATTGTTCTGTGATGAGTATGTGTGCCCTTGAGCAAAAATTTTATAAAAAGGGAACAGCTAGCTATGAGGGATTTGGGAGATTCCTTTTCCAGTTTTACTTGAAAATGGTTTGAAAAAAAGGATTTATAAAAAAAATTACTAAATTGCAGGGGGTGGGCAGGTGGCATGGTGGTTAAGGCACTGAGCTCTCACATGCTCGACTAAGGTTCAAGTTCCAGTGAGTACTTTCTCACTTTCCCTCTCTTTCTCTCACAGTCTATCCCTCTCTGATCATTTCCCTCTCTCTGATCAAATTTAAAAATGATAATAAATTAAATATTAAAAAAAATAACTTAACTGCTGGGACCAGGACCAGCAGTTGGCATAATGGCTATGTTGCTGGATTCACATGTAGCCAACTGTGGTTGGAATCCCAGACCTGGTAGTTTGAACTTACGTCGGGCACATGTGCGTGCATGCCCAAGATACCGAGAGGAGAATGGAGGAGAAGGGATTGTGGTGTGGCCATGCCCCCTGGTGGGGGGGGCTGATTTCTCACTGTCTGTCTGTCTGTCTCTGTCTTTCTGGTGAGCGCACATGCCCTATAGCAAAAACCTCTCAAAAAAAAAAAATTGCTGGGATCAACAGATAGCATAGTGGTTATGTCACTGGACTCTCACATAGTCAACTGAGGTTCAAGATCTGGACCCATTGCTTAAAGTTCACACTGGGTGCATGTGCACATGTGCCCAAAATCCTGAGAGGAGAATGAAAGAGAAGGGACTGCTGTGTGACCATCCCCCACTGAGGCTGATTTCTCACTTTCTGTATCTTTGGCAAGTGCATGTGCCCCATAGCAAAAACAAACAAACAAAACAAAACAAAACAAAAAAACAAAAAACTATTTCAAAATAATAAATAAATAAATAAATAAATACCTAATTTTTTGGAATTGTAAAAGTAAACACACTGAAGGATCTGCCTCTGTAAAAGGAGCTTAGTCTTCATGACAACTACTTTGGCTGCTTACATTATTTCATTTCTTAGCCAAGTTCTAGAAAACAAGGTTGTTAAACAGCTGAAAAAGTGAGGTCTCACTATATATTGTTCTTTTGAATTTTTAATTCTTAAATTTTTTTTTCTTTATAACAGAATGCACTTGTACACGCATGTGAGAGTGATAGGGAAGAAAGATAAGCAACCTCGAAAAAGTTCTAGTCATGTAGTGATCTCCTTCCGCCAATCTACCAGCCCGTAAAGATCTTGAGCACTCCCATAGGCCTGGCTGGTTGGGCCAGGGATTCCAATTACAGAAGCCATGTGGGATCCATCTTCTCTCTTTCTCTTTTTTAAAGGTTTTCACCATAGGACACACGAACTCACCAGGAAGAGAGACATAGAGAGGGAAAAATGAGAAAACCTCCCCTAAATGGAATAGCTTCTCTTTTCTCATCCTTTCAGGATGCTGGGCATGCACATACATGTATCCAGCATGATTCTCAAGCCACTGAGTACACAGGAGCCAGTCCTGTATACATTTTTTTATTCAGTGTTTAGAGACAAAAATAAACAGCCTCACACAGATTTTCCTAAAGATACTACCAGAGGCAATATTGTGATATGAAATACTGTAAAGGTATTTCTCCCTTACAATCTTTTTTTTAAAAAAGAAGTATTTAATTTTATTCATTGTCATTGTTTTACTTTATTTTTTGAAGTTGACCAGAAAGAGAGAGAGAAGGAAAGTGAAAAGGCAAGCTGCCAGGTCTGGGACTTGAACCGCAGTCAGCCATGTGGGAGTGCAGCTGCCTTAACCACTATGCCATCTGCCGGTCCCCCTCCCCCCCAAAATCTTTCTAAATGAAAAAATGACATAGGTTGTATACCAATTTAGTTACAGCAAGTCTAAATCTAAGCAAAACAAAAATATAAAAAAGTAGAACACAAAACTTAAACACTTAGGCCCAGGACTCTTTTTTTTTTTTTTTTGACTGGAAGGAAAAGAATTTAATGTGACAAAGCAGGGTGCTTATGGTGTGGGTTCCAGTAGAGGGAAACCCTGGCCCTGGTCTTGGGCCAGCAGGTGCAGAAGCAGGGAGTGCAGGGCCTGGCAGACAGATGTGTAGCCCAGGCAGCCCAGATGCAGGTAATTGTACATGTCACGGTAGCTTACGTGCCGTCTGAATGCACAAAGCTAGGATCAGCATCCAGGAAGTGGGCCCGTGGATGGCCAGCCAACGCTGCCCATACCAGCTCATTCACCCATCGATTCTTCTCCCTAAGTGGATTGGGGTGCTGGCCTCTTGGAAGCAGGCCCAGCACCACTACCCGGGCTTAGGGTTGCCTCTGGTTCACCCAGTACAAAGGCCTTGATGCCGCCAGAAACCTGCTCTGCTGTGTGACCATGGTTGTTGGTGCCCACCCAGACCACCACAATCTTGGGCTGGATGTGTTCCAGCTCCCCATTCGCCAGCCGCCACAGTTCATGCTGTGTGCTGTCACCGCCAATGCCAAAATTAAATGTGTACAGAGGATAAAAGAGCTCCCACCAGATCTCACACTGGTGCATTAGTTGGACTAAGGAGACCCGATAAAGACGACTTCGGTTTCCTTATTTTTGTTGTCTGCCACGAAATGATGGTGCAGAGACATCCAGAGCCCATAGCCCTGGACGTCCTGTACTGGCGTGGGCTTTCTGACTGGGTTCTCCTCTCTGTTCATCCTTAGCACAGTGCTCCCCTCCAGACAATGGACTTCCCAACCCTCACAGTCAGGGGAAGGAGCCCCCTTTTTTTTTTTTTTTAAAGAGAGATTTTTGCTATAGGATACATGTGCAGCCAGAGAGATAGAAAAGCAGAACTCACCCCCCCAGGGAGGATAGCCACACAACAATCCTTTCACCTCCATTCTGCTCTTGAGATCCTGGGCACACACACACATGCACCCAGCATGAGTTTCAAGCCACCAGGTCTGGGACTTGAACTGTGGTCGGTCATGTGAGGGTCCAGTGATGTAACCATATGCTGGTCCCAGGATTCTTAATATTGCTTATTTTTTGGTTGTTTATTTTTTCTGTTTGCTACAGGGCATGTGTGCTCGCCATGGGGAGGAGGGGAGGGAGGGAGGAAGGGAGGGAGGGCGAGAGAGAGAGAGAAAATCATCCCCAGGGGTGATGGCCATGATGAAGTCTCTTCTCCATTTTCCTCTTGGGATTCTGCGCATGCATGCACATGCACCCAGTCTGTTTTTCAAGCTGATGGGCCCATGTCTTGAACTATGCTGTCGGTCATACAGGATTCAGCTGCCTTAATCTCGTCACCTGCTGGACTAGTAAATTTTTCAAGAGACTATACCTAACACACACTAAAGGCTCAAAATATCCACTTTCTATATTCATGAAATAACTGGTGATAAGCCAAAGATGGTATTTGATTATATAAACATATAAATACGGTTACTCTATAAATGGAAGCTCAGGGTCAGCTGGTAGCATAGTGGTTAAGGCAGCTGGATCCCAAATGACTCAATGTGCAGTTTGAGTTCCAGATCTGGCAGCTTGCGAGAGATGTTGGGCACTTGTGTGTGTGTGCCCAAAATCCCAAAAGGAGATATAGAGAGAAAAGGATTACAGCATGACCATCTTGGGGGAGAGGGGTGTTTTCTCACTTTCCCTCTCTCTCGTAAATGCATGCACCCTTCTAGTAAATTTTAAAATAAATAAATAAAAAGGAATTTCAAATAAATCAAATGATATTCTGAAAAGTAAGAATAAAGGGAACTTTCACTAGTTTCCTAGCACTGCCTTAACAAATCACCACAAACATGGTGACCTAAAAGAAATTTACTCTTCCACATCTCTAAAGGCTAGAAGTCCAAAATCATTGTGCAGGACCGTGCTACCTCTGAAGACTCCACGACAGAATCCTTTGCCTCTTCCTAGCTTCTGGTGACTTCTGATGTTCTTTAGTTTGTGGTGGCATGACTCCAATCTTTAATGTGCCTCTGTGCCCCCTGCTTTTCAGTCATTGGATTTAGGACCCCTCTAAATCCAAGATAACTTCAACTTGAGAGACATATTACATCTGCAAAGGTCCTATTCCAGAAAGAAGAAACACAAGTGAAAGGCTTTCTCTTTGGGGGGGAAAAAATCTCTCTGATAAAAACCTTGAGAACTTGAATTTGAAATTGTTTTAAATCCCTGAGTGATAGAGTAAGTAAATAAGCACATGTATGCACACACACACACACACACACACATACACAAACAGGCTCCTGACCATGCAATTTACCCACAGCTTCAGTCAGCCCTGGATCATGGGCACATAGCCTGGTATATTCGCAGAGGTCTCTGGATTTGAACAGGAATCTGCCCATGTGGGTCAGCCACGTAGAACATCATATTTTATCAGTGTTCCACTGTCAGGCCCCTGTTTTGTGTCATTATTAGCAGAAAATATGCTATTATATCATCAGGAAATTCTAACATTTAAAAATTCTAAAATACATGTAAAAGCCCAAATGAAAATGTTTTACTATATGAAAACTTATTTCTCAAAGACTTTTTCTCTCTTCTAGTGTTCCCTATTGAGGGGGAATTCCATCTCCAATCACCCCCTAGCTCTGGCTTGCAAAACTGGATGTGTCATTCCTTTTATCACTCAACTAACCCACCAGCAAATCCTGTGGATTCCTTCAAAATACATTCCAAATGCAAGGAATTTTTTATCTCTTCAACTACCACCAGTTTAGTCTAAGTCCTCATCATTTCTGACCACAGCAAGCCTTTAAAAATGTAAATGTGTATGTCAGGCCTCTGTTCAAAAGTCTCTAGTGGATTCTACACAGAAGAAAATCTCAAATCTGCCCTCCTCATACCCTCTCTAATCCTTCCCCAGGCAAACAAGCCTCCTTGCATTTTAGCATATCCACCTTACGTTCCCTCTGTTTTGGGTTCAACCAAATATATGAAAGGCTTAATTCCTCAATTCTGTCACTTCTCTCTGCCTTAAAGGTCACCTTACAGAGAGGCCTGTCCTAGCAACCCTCTTTAAGGAGCACCCCTGTCCTTCTCCTTATTTCTTCAGATAACTACCTGACGAAATCATATATAACATACTCACATGCTTATTACCATCACCCCCACCCCACTAGCACACAAGTTCCACGAAAGTATGTTTGGTTCACCTCTGTACACCCAGCACTGGAGCGATATCTGGGCAAACAAGGAGTTCTACAAATATCTGAGTGAAGAATAAACCGAGTTAGCAATGGTGATGATAATTTACTCATGCATTCCTCCTTTTCAAATATCACTCCTCCATAATGTGAGGAACACCATGACAAACATTTCCCCAAATTATTTTCCATTTGCAAGTTTCTCTATAAGTTAAACCTTCTCAGGAAAGTCAAACTATTCATAGTTACCTGCCACTAGATGGGGTGAGAAAGAAAAAACTAGGCACAAAAACAGTTCTCCCATTTTAATCATTCCAACTGCTCCTTATTCCTTTCTTCTTCCCATATTGTCAAAAGGAATATTGCTTTCCCCAAACACAAGACTCTTCTGGAGGACGGTCTCATCAGTAGTTAGAACTACTGTACCTACTTCGTCTTTCTTTCCCTTTAAACATGTCCCAAAGTAAGTGCCAAGGAGCAAAGCATCCCAGGGTTCTTGCTTGATTGCATTAACAGACACTGAAAAGGGGTCAAGTAAATTTAGGAAAAACTTCATTAAACAAATCAAGCAGTTTCTTGGAGAACTTTTCGGAATCTTAACTATGTCCATGTGTACTGTAAATCTTTGAAATGTAAACAATGTAAATTAAAATATAAATTATACACTGTAAACCAAACTTGTTTATTCAACCTAAACTTTTTTTTTAAATGCTTCTCTAAGAACTTGTGTTCTGTGACATTTTACTTTATTCAATGCTATCTAGGAGCAAGGGTCCTTAAAACCAATCTGAAATATGAAAGAATAAATACAAATAAAATCTTACTTTTGTCTTTTATTTTAGATATTAAGGAAGGCTTAAAAGACTTGCTAGGGCAGGTAAAGAGCCTAGTGGTTAAAGGAGCCAGATCCCACATAGCCAACTGCAATTTGAATCCTGGTACCAAGAGTTTAATAAACATGGGGGGAGGGGTACATGTGCGTGAGTATCCAAAATCTTGACAGGACAGAAAAATGAAGAAGAGGGACTAGCAGTTAGCATAATGGCTCTGTCGCTGTACTCCCATGTAGTCGACTCCGGTTCGCATCCAGGACCTGGTGGCTTAAAACTCACGCCAGGCGCATGTGCATACGTGCCCAAGATCCTGAGAGGAGCATGGAGGAGAAGGGATTGCGGCGTGGCTATCCCACCTGGGGGGTGATTTCTCGCTTTCTCTCTCTCTGTCTCTGTCTGGCGAGTGCACGTGCCCTATAGCAAAAAAGAAAAAAACACCTCTCCAAAAAAAAAAAAAAAAGAAGAGATTGTAGTGTAACCACATTTCACTGGGGGGTAGGGGAGTGTTTTCTCCCTTTCCCTAGCTCTCTACTGAGCCCACATGTTCTCTGGCAAGTAAAGAGGGAAAAGGGGGAAAAAAAAAAAAAAGGAGAGAGAATTGCCAGTAAATTTAAATTATAATTAAAATATTCACTGCACAATATTATTTAGGGATAAGTCATTATTTTTTAAAAATGGTAAAGAGTGACAAAAATTAATAGAGTTACCAAAAGTAGTGTAAAGTCAGAGCCAAAAGCACTCATATTATTTCCCCTTCACTCATATAACCCTTTTTACAAGATCGTCAACTGAAATAAGGGTAGGATTCAAAGGGCAGAAGGAAATAAGTTCCATGAAGTCTCAATACTATACTTACATTTCTGGGGAAAACTGTAATTATAGGTAACAGATTCTGATATGAAAAAACAATGGTGGGTCATGGGATGGCATGGAGGTTAAGGCAGTTAGATCGCACATTGCCGACTGTGTAGTTTGAGTCCCAGAGCCGGCGGCATATCCAAAATCCCAAGAGGAGAATAAAGGAGTAGGGACTGTGGCCATACTGCTGTGGAGATGATCTCTCACTTTCTCTCTCTGTCCCTCCTTCAGTGAGCACATGCACCCTACAGCAATACTAAAAAACAATTTATAAAAGAAAACTATAGGGCCAGGGGGTGCTTTCTCACTTTCTCTCTTTCTGCTGAGCACATACGCCTCTTTCAAATTATTAATTTGAAAAAAGAAAATCATATCAGGTGGATCACTTTATGATATAATGGAAAATACATACTCATACCCTTTGTGAAGCAAAAATTAGTTCTCCAACAATTCTTTTCTTTCTCCATTACTTTCCTTTATCCCTGGCAGAAAACCTACCCTTATCATAACCTCCCTTCCCTTTGTCTTCTGGTCACCCGTAACAGTGCCAGTTTCCAACCTTGAACTCTTTCATCCTATCATTTGCAGAGCATTTTCATAGATATCTAATGTCAGAAAGTCAAAGTTGAACTAGTCACAGCCCTAACATCTAAGAAATTCTTGAAACTCAGAGACCTGATTGTAATATGTCCCAACTGCACCTTGTCTAAGACACAAACACCTTCAAGTCCAATCCCACAACAATCCTAAATTCTTTGAAACTAAAAATAGCTCAGCTGTTGTCTCATCTGCCAGCAGATGGCCAGACTATTTTTAATTCAGGATTCTGGAAAGCAGG
>NW_006159773.1:3611910-3615447 GCF_000334495.1 Tupaia belangeri chinensis
GCAGGAATGGATCAGGCTAAGCTAGGGCAGCCTAGAAGCCCTCCCTCTGTAGAACTCAGCATTCACTGCAGAGAGCTACAGTAGGGCAAGTACCGAGAGAGGGCAACCTGGAGCTGACTCTGGGCCTGTGGGCTTCATTCAATCCATTGGAACAATGTAGGTGTCTGAGGGATGGTTGGGGTAGAGAAGTTGTTTTTTCTTAACCATTCTGTATTTTTAAAAAATTACGTCTGACATAGAAAATTTAAAGAGTTTTAGATAACTCTGAATACCATTTAAGAGTTTATTTTTCTTTTTATGAAAATAAAATTCCTTTACGTAGCCTCTTTGAAAATAGGTATTATTTTAATGAAGTAGTATGTTCCCTGATCTAGATGTTTCCTTCTCACTATAAACAAGTTATATTTGGGTGGGGGAAGAGGGCTGGTCCCTATAACACAGAGGTTAAACACTGTGCATGGGGAGATGGGAAACGAGATCCTATAAAGCCAACTGCAGTGACTCCCAGCCCTGGTGGTTTGAAAAACACCCCAAAAGTGCATGACTGTGTGCCCCAATTCGGACAGGAATGAGAAATGAAGGAAAAAGGACTGTGTTGTGACCATGCCCCACTGGAGGAGGTTCTCTCCTTCTCTCTCTTTCATGTTCAGAGCAGTCTGCCAGTAAAAAAGAAAAAAGTTGTATAAAAAGAAAAAAGAAAAAAACAAGGACAAACAGGTGGCGAACTGGTTACATTGCTGGACTCCCACATAGCCAACTGTGGTTCAAGTCCTGGACCGAGAGGCTTGAAACTCATGTTGGGCATGTGTGCATGCATGCCTAAAATCCTAAAAGGAGACTGGAGGAGAAGGGTTGAGGTGTGGCCATCTCCCCAGGGGTGATTTCTCACTTTATCTCTCTCTTCTCTGACTTTCAAGTGAGCATATGCACTCTATAGCAAAAACCTCCCTTTAAAAAAAAAATTATATATATATACATAATATATATATGTGTATGTATACATATGAAATGTATGTATACATATGAATAATTTTCTTAAGAACGGGTGATAATCTGTTATTTCATAAGTATTGTTTACAAAAACCCTATTTATAATTGGTCATTACAATAAAAGGCAGCTGAATTAGTTTTGCACAACAAAGCTCTGAAATTTACTCATGCGCCCATAAGACTTTCAAACCAAAAAGGATTAAAAATATGACGAACTGTGTATTTCCTTGTTTACTGTCCATCTCCCTTCAGCTCCATGGTAAGTGCTCAAAATATATTTGAGGGGAGAATTAATCCACAGGCAGATGTTTTTAAAAGGGTTATAACACTACCCAAAAAAAGACTTTTATATCTCTACCCTTCAACCCCCACATACCCGCAATCTATAGGCCAGAGATAACCAAACAGGCCACTCCAATTTACTTTTCCATCCAACTTGAGGGCACAAAGATTACCAAGACATCAAAGTGGGCCTGGTCCAGGTCTCAAAGTGAAGAAAAGAAGAAAGAGCTGTATTACAATAGTTTCCAGAGACAACAAATAATTGAAAATAATTACACTTTCTGCAAAGATGAAATGGGTTATCCCTATGAACTTATGTTGGGTGAAAATGTAGACTGACAACTGAAAGGTAAGAAACAAAGTTCACCAAGGATTAGCTACCATGAGTTTACTGTGATTTTGCTTTGTAGGAGGCTAAATGTAATTTTTATCAAATGTGGAAAAAATTTTTCTACATCTCAAGTAAATAAGGTACTCTGATGACTAGGCCTTGCCAGGGTATCCGCATTTCTTATAATATTAGCTTCTGCTAACTACAAGGAAAGGGCAAAAAAGTAAAAAAAAAAAAAAAAACTGGCAGAATCTTAGACCGACAACCTTGGTACAGCTGGCATACAAGTAATTCCTACATCTAGAAATGGTAAGAACCATTTAGAGAGCTACAGGCCTCTAAAAATGCCAATCAAAAGTAGTAGAAATACTATTCAATGCATGAGTTAACAGGCAGTGCATTCACATTCATGGCACATTAGAGGGATGTGACCATACAATCATTAAGTTCAATACCCTAATTTCAGAGACAGAACTTAAGGCCCAGGGACTTGCTTAGTAATACAGTAATGTAACAGAACTGGGATTTAAACCCAGGATCCCAGACTCCCATTTCAGTGAGCTTTCCATTAAAACATCCTTACTTGTGGTAGCATTTGGTGAAAGATTTATATATATGACACAATACTCTCCATTTCTTCAGTCTGATACTTAAAATTTGGCATATTAGAAATGCATTCTAACATGAAAAATCTGAATTCACTAAACTAAAATTTTAATTTGAATCTCATAAGTTCTTTAACCTGCAATTTATTCAATAAATCTACAGTTAATAATTCTTTCAAAAATCCTAAAATGACTCCCTCCCTCATCCCACCCCAAATTAATAATTATTCCTTTGAGGATTCAGATATAAATTCAATTTTTACTACAGCTAGAAGTCTTTTGTTAGCTTCAAGAACAACAAAATGGGAATTTCTGATCCACGAGCAAAGCAAAAAAACTAGACTTAAGCCCAATATACTAAAGATTCAAATTTTTAAGATGACATTTCTTTATTGTGTTTCATATCATCAATTTTAAGGATCCAGAAAAGAAAAAAATTTTGTGTCACATTGTAGCAGCTAAATTGTAGTTTTCTCTTTATTTTAATTAAAAGCTAAAGTTACCTTTAAGCTGGCTTGACCCCTTACTTTAATATACAATTACTATAGATTCCCCCCCTTAAGAATGCTTTTTTCCAAAGCCCGTTAAACAAGCTTCATTTCCTTGCCAATTTGATTTAGACTATTTCCACCGCTTTAAAATAAAGTGTAAGCATTAGAAATTCATCTTTGTGTTAAATGTCCTGGTCTCTCTGTAAACGATTTCATCTTTGATGGATGTAAAAGATCTATCTGTGTTCCCCCTTTAACAATTCCTTGTCTGCCTACCCTCGCTACAGGCATTGTTTGGATTTTCCCTGTTGGGGGTTTCATTACACTAGATCTCGTCCGTCTGAACAGTCATCACAATTCAAGCTTGAGAGCAGCAGCCACTGTCCAGACATGTGGCTGGTGGGTGTCATTGTCTTTTTCCTTTTTCCCATTTGAAATCCTCCCTTCCCTTGTCACTTAAAGCCAGTTTATCTAAAGGTTCTTTCCTTCTTCGCTTTCACGCCGCTACCCCCACGCCTTAACCTCTGGTCTTGTTCTTCCAGGTCAGCCCAGTCAGATACATTACTCTTCTGTTTTCCTGTGGCGGAGGCGGAGAGATGTCAGAAGCGGCTGCACCTCTCGCAAACCCCTTCTCAAGACTGTCAACAAGGGAACAACTTCAGCCTATCTTCCCAAAGTATCACGCCAAACGCTAAAGTTATCGGTAATTACGATGGGAATCCTTCCCACGCCCAATCTTGACATACCGGCCCCACCTCAATTTCCAAGCTAATAAACAACAGCTCATCGTCTGTTTCATCACAAAGCGTTGGTATCCCGCCCGCCACCCCCGGCCCCC
>NW_006159773.1:3615664-3615983 GCF_000334495.1 Tupaia belangeri chinensis
CCCCGCCCCGCCGGCCTCTGGCCTCCTCCCGCTCACCTAAGGCCACCTCGCAAGCTTTGCGCAGCTGAGAGTGATGCGCCTTCTTCACTTCCTTGTCGGCCAAAATCTTCTCCAGGGCCCGGGTCAGGAACATGTTCTTCGTTTTCTTCCCCTCATACATGGACGCAGAGAAGGAGGCGGCGGCTCGTAGGACCCGCGGCTCCCAGCGGCTGGAGGGGAGAAGGAGGAGGAGGAGGGGAGGAAGAAAGGAGAGAAAGGAGAGGGGGTGGAAGTGGGAGAGGAGGCGTGGAGGGCAGCGGCAGGGCCGGGGAGGGGGGGG
>NW_006159773.1:3616435-3635933 GCF_000334495.1 Tupaia belangeri chinensis
GCTCGGGCTTCTGCGGGCGGCTCTGCTGTGAGACCCGGGCTGCCCAGCGCTTGGGCTCCCGCGGAGTCACTGGACCTCCTATCTAGGCTGCGTCAGCGTTCCTCACTTTCTAGAGGTCCTATCGGTGGGAGCGTCGTCCCTTCCGTTCAGAGGTCTAGAAACCCGCATCGTGCAGTCGCAGATGCCCTGGGTGTCCACCCACCGCGGTACTAATTTTGTTCCCAGACGCACGAGCTGCTCCCCGGGACGCTTGGGCTCCCGCGGAGTCACTGGACCTCCTATCTAGGCTGCGTCAGCGTTCCTCACTTTCTAGAGGTCCTATCGGTGGGAGCGTCGTCCCTTCCGTTCAGAGGTCTAGAAACCCGCATCGTGCAGTCGCAGATGCCCTGGGTGTCCACCCACCGCGGTACTAATTTTGTTCCCAGACGCACGAGCTGCTCCCCGGGACCTTGACCTCCGATTGCCCCAGGGAGGACACTCTTTTGGGAAAAGTAAGCTAAAACCGGTTGACTAGGATTTAGCAATGTTTCACTTTCTCATCGCTCCCTAGAAAATCTTTAAAACTCTAGATTTTAGGTCCCTTCTGAATTGACGATAAAGTTGAGATGAGTGTTTCTGGGTGAAGTCCCTTAGAACCCTGTGTGTTTCTGTGCCTCTTTACCTTTAACACTCATAGTCGGGGCAAGACAGGAACACCGGATTGAGAATAAAAAAGCTTTAAGTATGTACAGGTTAACACACACGCACGTGCACGTGATGAGGTGCTTTAGTTCCAAAAAAGAATTTAGATTTTTACAGTGTTTTCTTCTGAGCAGAAAATTATAAAGTATATCATAAAAGTGTATACAATTTACATCATCTAGGATTTCAAGCTACCGTGTCCTCCCATCAGCACAGAGTCCGTAATTGTTAGACTATGTCTCTCTCCTGTTTCATGTAGATGCCTTGACTATGGGCTTCCAAACCTAAGACTGGAGAAGCTGTGAAGTGAGAAAATTTGGGAAATGTTTTAAAAAATTGGAGATTAAAAAAGAAAGAAAGAAAACCTGTGAAGGTGAACCTGAACTAAAGGGGACAAACACAATAGATTAATTCTTAAAACGTTATTATCCTGAGAACCAAACCCATAAATTCATAAATTTCATTTTTAAGACTATCTCTAGATTCCTGGAAATTAGAGTCAATATACTTCTAAATCAGACACGATTTTAATTTTGATGCACACGCTAATACATTATAAACTCGGAAAACAAGCTCTATTTTGAATTTATCTTTGTTTTTTAGAATGCCATCCTTGTGCAGGTACAGCTGCTGAAGATATAAGCCAATCACCAAATCCATTTACTCTTCCTTCTCAGTACAGAAATGCCCTGCATTCCCCAGCCTCCCTTGCAGTTAGGTATAGCCATCCGGGCTTAGCCTAATGTTATGATTTGAGTAATGGTATGTCTCCCAGAGGTTTGAATTTGGGAATTTATTCTTCATGGGGGGTGAAGATTGTCCCTCAGAAATTCATGTGTTGGGACTTGCTTGATTTGTAAAGGTACTAAGTGAAAACTTAATGCCTTCCTAGAGGCCCAGTATGAGCCCTTTGAGTGAGATAAGATCGTTAGGTGGGTTTCCCTTACTATTCTAGTAGGATTGTGAGCAAAGAAAATGAAACCAGAGAGAGAACTCACGGATACAGGCTGCTCTGTACTCTTCTATCAGTTCTACCCTTGACTGTTTCGTGATACTGTTGGACTTTCCTGCCACCAGAATCATGAGTTTTGCAAATAAAGCTCTATTTTCTTTATAACCAGTCTTAAGTTAGCAACACAAAAACAGATTAAGACAATAAAAAACAAAAACACAAACAAAAAACATCCACAAGCAATCTACGTGCTTTTAACCCTTCTATAGCAACACCCTGGAGATTATAGAACCAGAAGTTACAAGTCTGAGTCCCTGAGTTACTACTTGGAGGAAAACCATTCATTCTCTCTCTCCCTCTCCCTCTCCCTCTCCTTCTCCCTCTCTCCCTCCCCCTTCTCTCTTTTAAGGTTCTTGTCACTGGGCTTGTGCACTCTTGGGAGAGGATAGAGACAGAAAGTGAGAAATCAGCCCCCAGGGAGGATGGCCACACTACAATCCTTTCTCCATTCTCCTGGGACTTGGGGCATGCATTCATGTGCTTCAGGAATGATTTTCAAGCTGCCAGGTCTGGGACTTGAACTGCAGTTGACCATGTCGGAGCCCAGTGCTTTAACCACCACACTACCTGCTGGCTCCACCATTCATTCATTTTGAACTTTACATCACCAACGTAAACTCCTATGTCAGGATCCATTAGTGAGTAGCACAGACAGAAATCCCTGCCCCTGCAGAGCTGCTCACAGTCTACCTCAGAGCTCAGTCACAACCTGGACTCTTGTCTACTTGCTTGTGTTCTGATCGGTTGGTTGTTTCCCCCATAAAAGCAAGGGCCTCATCTTTCTATTTACTTCTATATGCCCATCATTTACTATATTCCTAGCTTAGAGAAGGCTTTTGTTACAAACTTACTAAATAGAAATGTGGATAAATGAAAGACATTGGGCTAAGTCAGGCATGACACCTGCCCTTGTGGAACTTGTATAATAGGGAGAGATATTAAACAAGTAAATCACCAGTGAATGTGTAACTATAAACATGTTAAGTGTGAGTCAAGAATAGAGTGCTATGAGGGAATCTCTGGATTCAGGGTTGGCTTCCCTGAATAAGTAATATTTAAACTGAAACCTGAAGGAAGAGTAGAAAACTAGCCAAACTAGGTTAATAAAGCTCTTGCCAGGCAAAGTCTCTTGGTGTGGAGGGAGGCATGGCACGTTTCAGGAAACGAAACAAGGCAGTGTGGTTGAAAGTTAGTATCAAAGGGAAATGGTTTCAGGTAAGGTGGAGATAAGAACCAGATCACATAGAACCTTGTTAAAGATTTGGGATGTCACCCCAATAGCAATGGAGATTCGTTGATGAGTTTTAAGGGATGAAATGATGAAGTTGGTGATGTAAAAGTTATCCCTCTGTTGTGCGGAGGATGAATGAAAGAGGGGCAAGTTCGGATGTGGACAGAACAGCAATTAATTACGACAGTGCAAGATGGTGTGGGTAGGGGTCCAGGGCCACCAAGGAAGGTTGTGGGGATCATGCCCTGTGCAAGGGGGTAAGTGGTGGGGGTAAGTCCAGCTCCAGCATCTGCTTAGGGGAAAGGGCTTCTTCTCCTATTTTGCATAAAGTTAGATAGGCTAGTGGTAGCAGTGGAGATGGGGCAACATGGACGGATTTGAGCTATACCTTGGTAACAGAATGGACAGGACTTAATGACTTGGAGTGAAGGAAAGGAAGTTACAGGTGAATGCCAGGTTTCTGACGGAAGCCAGTGAATGGCTAGAAATGCCGTTTGTGGAGATAGGCTGAGCTATAATAGAGGTAGTTGTGAGGTGAGGGGTGTAGTTTTCAGTTTTGGAAGTGTTAGCTCCTCTCGATTTGACCTAACTCTGTGAGGAATGATCCCCATCTCCTTTTCTCTCAGAGGGTAACTCATTCTCCTCCCTTCCTGGGTCTTAGATGGTCACGCAAAAAAGAGGTGGTGATTGGGAGTAGAGGACCTGGGGTAGTCTTGGAAGGTGGGCATTCCCACTCAGCCTGAAACTTGAGCCATTAACTGACCTGGAGCAAAAATGGTGTAAGTTTTAGAATAAAGATGATGTTCTCATAAGATAAAATGATATTTTTTTAGTTTTTATTGATAAGTACACAGTGGGTGCCAAGTACAGGCCATTTGTACATGAAATTTCCCTGTATGTTTTTTACTTTACTTTTTTATTATTTAATGTTGTCTGATACTTATAAAACTGTTTAAGAAATCCAATAACAGTATTCACTTGCATTTGATTCTTGCTGTTTTCAAAACATTCAAGTTCTAGTCCTGAACTTCTGAAATGCCTATCATCCTCTAAAATACTAAATATGCTTTTTTTTTTACACATAATTGCTTTCTTGAGTCCATTTTCCTCTCAATCCACAATCTCACCTTCCTATCACCTAATTGTCCATCATTTTCACTTTCATATATAACTTTGTTATATATTGATTACTTTGACTTTTTTCTTTAAATAAATTTCCCATTTTAGTTCCAAAGGGTCAATATCAAACAATAAAAAACTTTGATCTGAATTTTAATGTTTTTGTTGGTGTGCTTTCTCCTCATCCTTTTAAATATAGATATAAATATAGGACCTGCAGTTGTTGTAATGGCTATGTCACTAGATTCCCATGTAGCCAACCACAGTCCTGGACCTGGTGGCTTAAACTCACGCTGGGCTCATGTGCGTGCATGCCTAAGATCCCGAGAGGAGAATGGAGGATATATATATATATATACACACACACACACACACACACACACACACACACATATAGATAGATATAAATATAGTGTAACATTAAAATTAAATCTAAATATAATTTTAATTAGTATTGGGCATATTTGATTGAAGTTAAAAGACAATATTAGTCAGCATCAAAATAGCATTGTAGAGGGTCAGCAGATGGTGTGGAGGTTAAGGCAGCTGGATCCCACATGGCTGGCTAAGCATTTTGAGTCCCAAACCAGGCAACTTGAAAACAAGCTAGTCATGTTTTCAAGAAACAAACCCAGGATGCTGAGAGAATGAAAGAAAAGGGGTTGTGGCATGACCATGCCTCCCAGGGGATAATTTCTCACTTTTGCTTCCTCTCTCTCTGTCTTTGTCTCTCTCTCTCCAGCAAGCTCATGTGCCCTATAGCAAGTTAAAAACAAACAAACAAACAAACAAACAAAAACTACAAATGCTTCCAATAGTCTTCTACATGATCTCTAAATTCTATTAGCTTTCAAAACATTCCATTGTATAACCCTTGATTTTTATGAGAGGAAAAAACCTTATTTCCCCCCTACCCATTTTACATTAATTGGCTGTGTCTCTTCAAATCATATTGACAAAAAACAAATTAATGAGAAAAATAGAAATTTGTTAACATACGTGTTACAGCACACATGGGAACACTCAGTAATGAGTAACTCAAAAGGGTAGTTAGATCTTGGGTTTAAATAACATCTTAACAAAAGAACATATTTTTAGTGATGACAAAAGAAAGGGACATTGCATTTCTGGAGTAGCAAATTTGGGAAGGTGAATGTATGGGACCACTCGTGGAAGATAAAAGCTAGTGCATAGTTTGTTATACAGATTCCTCTGGGGGATCTCTGGGCTAATCACGGTCTAGATTTGTTTCCAGTGATTAATTTTTGTCCTTCCTGGAAGATCTAGGAGGCAGAACATCTGTACAAATAAATGTCCTGCTTTTAGAAAATAGAAGAGCAGAGAGTTTTTCTTACATCTGCTGCCACTTAATTAAGCCTTTAGTTCAAAATAATCAATATGCCAAAGTGGCATGTTTTGGGGTAGCATATTCTCCTTCCTTTTACTTTCCAACTAATTTATCAATAATACTGGTAATAATAGTTACATCATATGATGCTTATTATAAACCAGTCACAACTCAGATGAAGAAGGTTCTATTATTACCCCTGACTTATAGATGAAGAAACTTGAAACATGGAGAATTGAGATAATGCAGTCATACAACTGATATGTGGTGGAGCCAGGATTGCAATAGCTCCAGAGCCATTCTCAAAAAGAAACTAAGCCATACTGCCTCTGTGAATGTCTAGTCTATCATGTAACCTCCCACACCCGCTTTCCCTGATGGTCACTGTAATAGCAGCCCGTGACCTGTCCAAATCCCGCCTTCCTTTTATCCCCATCCATCATTCCATACAAACCCCACGTTCATCTGTACCTACCTTCCTTTCTTCATCTTTCAGCAATCCAGAGCACCCACTGCCATTGTTCTTTTTCTGCACTCTCCTCCAAAACCTCCCAACCTTTAAAGTCTCTTTGAAATCTCATCCCCTCCTCAAACTTGTCTACCTCAACACCATTTCTTCCTTCTTTGTCGTCTTTCAGCATCATCTAATTTACACTTTACATAGCCACACATCCATATCCCCACAACAATGTTTAACCAGACTAAAATTTTGAAGGCAAGGCATACAAGAGAAGATAAGGCAGGCAACATAGTAAAAAGATGAGAAACACTGATTAAATAGAGAAACATAATCAGTTTTGCTGAGATCACAACAATAGCATGACTAATATGAGAAAGGCCATCCTCAAAGTAAATCAAGTCTGCTTTCTTGTTTTTCATGTGAAAAGGCTTGTAAACTAATTTGATATTCTCCATTTGCCAATCTGCTTATCATTATCTTATTTATTAAAGAATTATTCGGATAGAATGTGTCTCTAAACTCAGATTTTGCTCATTGTCCTGCAGGGAAAATATTGATACATTGGAAAAGGCAGATAGAGAAGGGATCATGGTAGATTGATGAATTTTATTTGAAAAAAAGTGAAGCAAATTTTTATTGAATTAGTAGATATAAAGTGGTATTTGATAAGCAAGGAGAATTTTGAAAAATATTAGAATGTAGTTGCAAAAACAAATTACAATCTAGAGCCAGAAGTCAGAAATAATGGAATTTTCCATGAATTTTAAACCAGCTGATACTGATGTTTTACAGAATAAAATTGAGGGGCTGGACAGTGGCACAGCAGTAAAATGACAATCTGCAAGACTGACTCGTATTGAAGGTTCCAGGTTCAGGTCCGGAGAACTGAACTCCCTGAGCATGCTGGCACAAAGTTGCTCATGATCCTGGCTGGCGAGTTGGGGATGGATTGCAATGTGCAGATCTGTCCAGGGTATTCTCTCTCTTGAAATAAATACAAAAATAAGCAAACAAACAAACAAACAAAATAAAAAGCATAAGTTTCAAATTTCTTTAGAATCTTTTAAGCTATGCAATTCTCTGGGGGAGTAGAAAGTACTTACTTTGAATCCATTATATCATGGTGGTTTAAAACTTTCTGGAAAGGGGCCAGCAAGTAGCATGGTGGTTTGAGTGCTGGATTCTCATATGGCCAACAGTAGTTAGAGTCCTGAACCTGGAGGCTTGCTTTCTCTTTTCCTTCCTTCCTTCTTTCCTCTCTCTCTCTCTCTCTCTCTCTCGCACGTAACCTGTGGCAAAATTTTAAAAATAATAATAAATTAATTCTTTAAGGGACCAACAGTTGGTGTAATGGCTATGTCGCTGGATTCCCATGTAGTCGACGACGGTTTGAGTCCCGGATCCGGTGGTTTAAACTCACGCCAGGCGCGTGTATGTGCATGCCCAAGATGCCAAGGGGAGAATGGGGGAGAAGGGATTGCGGTGTGGCCATCCCCCTGGGGGGTGATTTCTTGCTTTCTGTCTCTCTGTCTCTGTCTTTCTGGAGAACACACACGCCCTATAGCAAAAGACTCTCAAAAAATTAATTCTTTAAAAAAAATACATTCTGGAAAAATTTCTAGCCCCAGATTGTTTTACTAGTGAATTCTAGCAAATATCTAAAGAAGTTAATAACACAACATCATCTCTTTAGCAAAAAGAGGAAGGAATACTTCTCAACTCATTTTATGAAGCTAGCATAACCCTGAAACCAAAACTAGATAAAAACAGTACAAAAAAAGAACTACAGACCAATATTCTTCTTCAACATAGAAAAGAAGATACTCAGTAAAATACTAGCAAATCAAATTTAGCAATATATAAAAAGGAATAACATATCACAACCACTAGGGAGTTCATTCTGGCGATGCAGGCTGGTTCAATATTAGAAAATCAGTAATGTAATTGACCACACTCAGAAACCAAAAATAAAAAAACTACATGATTGTATTACTTAATGCTGAAAAAAATATTTGACAAAATTCAACATTCATTCATGATAAAAACATGCTCTGCTTTTTAAGTGACATCTTCAAAAAGCCCAGCTACTGCCAACATAATACTTAATGACAAAAAACTGAATGCTGAACAAGGGAGAGTATCTATTCTTACAAATCCTATTCAACATTTACTAGAAGTTCTAGCCAAGACAATAAGACAAAGGGGGGTAAAAGGCACACAGATTGGAAGGGAGGAAGCAAACTATATTCACAGTGAACATAAGTGTGTATGTAGGGAATCCCAAGGATCTACAAATTCCTAGAAGTAATCATTGAGTTTTTAAAATTCACAGGATACAAAATCAATATCTAAAAATGGATTTTATTTGTATATGTTATCAATGTACAACTGGAAACCACGATTTTAACAACATCATTTACAATAGAGTCAAAAATTGAAATACTTGGTTATAAATCTAACAAGACATATACACAATCCATAAGTTGAAAACAACAAAATGCAGATGAAAGAAATAAAAAACGACCTAACTAGGTGCAGAGACATATGTTCATGGATTGGAAAACATTATAAAGATGCCAGTCAGTCTGTTAGGTTTAGTGTAATTCCAAATCTGTAGCTATAGGCAAGCTGATTCTAAAATTTATATGGAAAGGCAACATAACTAGAATAGTCATGCCATTTTTAAAAGAGGAGGGCCAGCAGGTGGCATGGTGGTTAAGGGGCTGGACACTCCCACATGGCCAACTGCAGTTCAAGTCCCGAACCTGATAGCGTGCTTTCTTGCTTTCTCTCTTTCTCTGTGTCTCACTCTGGTTAAATTGAAAAATAAATGAATGAATAACCAAAAATGAAATAAATAATTATTTAAAAAAAGAGAAATCATAATATCCAGTGTAAGACAATGTAAAGCTATCATAATCAGGCTAATAATATGGCTAAGAGATAGACATACAAATCACGTAATGGAATAGAAAATCCAGATATAGACCCAGAGGAATATAGCCAATAGGTTTTTGACAAAGATGCAAGTGCAGTTTAGTGAAGAAAGGGTAGTCTTTTTAAGAAATGGGTCAAAACAATTAGACATCCACATGAGAAGAAAAAGCCTTGTTCTAAATGTCATCTTTTATACAAAAATTAACTCAAAATAGGGACCAGCTGTTGGCATAATGGCTATGTCGCTGAATTCCCATGTAGTCGACTGCAGTTCAGATCCTTGACTCGATGGCTTAAACTCACGCCAGGTGCGTGTGCTTGTGTGCCCAGGATCCCAAGGGGAGAATGGAAGAGAAGGGATTGTGGCATGGCCATTTCTTCTGAGGGGGTGGGGGTGATTTCTCACTTTCTGTCTCTCTTTCTCTTTCTTTCTGGTGAGTGTACATGCACTATAGCAAAACCTCTCCCCCCCAAAAAAAAAATTAACTCAAAATAGATGATAGATCAAAATGTAAAATGTATAGCTATAAAACTCTCAGAAATAAACATAGGAGAAAATCTTTATGAGTTGGTATTAGGCAAGAAGTTCTTGAACACCAAGACATGATCTATTTTTAAAAATGATGAATTGTACTTCACAAAGTTTAAAACTTTAGTTCTATAAAATGAAAATATTTGACAAATTACTTGTATTTAGAATACACACTTTTTAATTTCTCAAAAATTAACAGAAAAAATTAATTACCCAGGCCTACCAGTGATATAGGATGTAGGCAGTTGGATCTCACAGGGCTCACTGCGCATTTTGAGTCCCAGAATTGGTGGCTTGAAAGACATACCAGGCCTGTGTGGGGTGTGCCCAAAATCCTGAAAGGAGAAATGCAAGAGAAGGGATTGGGTCATAACCATTTCTCATAGGGGATGCTTTCTCACGTTCTCTCTCTCTTTTTTTCTCTCTGGCAAGCACACATACCCTCTTGCAAATTAAAAAGAAAAAGATTTAAATAACCCAATATAAAAATAGATTTAAAAAAAATCTCAGACTCCTCAATAAAGAGGATTTATGATGGCAAAGAAAAGACATTCAACATTATTACCATTAAGGAAATGAAAATTAAAACCACTATGAGATACCACTACACATCTATTACAATGGCTAAAATTAAAAAATACAATATTCATCATCAGAGAGGATGTAGATCATTCTGAATCCTCATACATTGCTGGCAGAGATGCAAAATGGTATAACAACTCTAGAAGACAGTCGTTTGTTGCTGACTCAGCATTCTTATTCTTGGATATTTACCCTAAGATAATTTAATTATGTTTATACAAAAACCTATGCATGTATGCTTGTAGCAACTCTATTTGCATTCACTAAAAACTGGAAATAACTAAACTTTCGGCAAATGGATAAACAAATGTGGTATATCTATACAGTGGAATAATATTCAGTGGTACAAAAGAATGAATTATTGATACGTGCAACAACTTGGATGAATATAAAAAGCAGTATGCTGAGTGAAAGGACAACCTCAGAAAGTTTTGTACTGTATTATTCATTTCAATCACATTCATAGGCAGGCAAAAGTATAGGAATTAAAACTTCTGTGGTGATTGGCTATTCTACATAGGGGAAGGAGGTGTCTATAAAGGGATAGTACAAGGGAATTTGGGGGTGAGAGTGCATAATGGATATGTGTTCTATATCTGTTCATGTAGTGATTACATAAATGTACACACATATGTTAAAATTCATAGACTTGCTTACAAAAATAAGTTAATTTTGTCTATATTACTTTTTCTTTAAATCCTGCTTTTAACAGCACTAAATATCCATTTTACCTATATGATGCTACAAAATCAGAATCCACTGGATATGAGGTAGAGAGAGATGATTTATTCTAGAGATTTTTCTTTTACAATTGAAAAGAAACAGATTTGCTGCATCAAGCACTAGAAAAACCTAAGTAGTAGTAGCGGTAGAGAGTCTAGGTAGTACAGTGGCTAAATCATCCAGCAAAGCTATGGGTTGAATTTTCTGGAAATTACACACAATTCTACTCACCTATATGCAAGCAAGATTCTTGAAGCACATAAATGATTCCAGTGCAGTAGGGTTATATTTTCTGGAACTCTTCATTAACACTGACATACTTTCAAAGCTCTTTTCAGTGATTTACCACTGTTTCAACCTAAAGAAGTCTCTACAATTTCTTAATACACCATTCATAATTTTAAGGGAATCTCTTCCATGCTGAAAGAAGTCAACCTTGTTTTGTTTTTTAAAATGTCACCACTGACGTAGAGGTAAGCTTGTTTTTACTTATTTCTTTTATTCAAGAAAGAGATAGAGAGGCACCCTTGACAGGATCTTTATGCCACAATCTTCTCGCTAACCCTGTATCTATTCAGGATTCTGGGGATAGCAACAGGAGAGCTTGGAATGTTCTGCCTGACCTAGGCTGCAAACCTGAAGCCTTCTTATGGTCTCCAGCATTGCCCAGCACCTCTACCACCTGTACCACTATGGCTGGATCTAAATAAAATTATTTAATTTTTTGTAAATATTTAATGAAAATACTAAACTGGGGCTAGGATGTGCTTGGTGGTTAAGAGAGCTGATCCCATCTGGCTAGCTGTACAGTTTGAGTCCCAGGCCCTGTGACTTGAAAAACATGGCAGGTGTGCCCAAAATCTGGAAAGGAGGAGCGATGTAGGAAAATGGATCGAGGTCCCATGGGGTGCTTTCTTTATCTCCCTCTCTTTCTGTTTCTCTTTGTAGAGTGCACATGCTCTCTGGCAAATATTATTTTTTAAATATTGACTCTGTTATAGGAATAATGATGTGGTCTTTATCTTGTGTATGTTTCCTCTGTGGCTGGAAACATGAATTATAATTTGCTTTCATTTGCTCTTCTTAGAGTTGTCAATTGTAATTCAATTAATGTAAAAGTGCCTTTTGAGGGCCAGCAGATGGCATAGTGGCTATGGCCCTGGAATCCCACATGGCTGATTCAAGTCCTGGGCCTGGCAGCTTGAAACTCATGTTGTGTGTGTGTGTGTGTGTGTGTGTGTGTGTGCGTGTGTGTGTATGCCCAAAATCCTGAGAGGAGAAGGGAGGAAAAGAGATTGTGATGTGGCCATCTTCCCTGGGGAGTTGAATTCTTACTTTCTCTCTCTCTCTGTCCTCTGTGTCTCTGGTGAGTGCACATATCCTATAACAAAAATCTCTCAAAAAAATAAACAAAAGCCCCAATTACCTTTTGAAGCTAGTTAAATAAACTATGGTACATTCATTAAGTGGTCTGCTACATAACCATAATAAAGAACAAGGATGTTTTTAATGTAACGGTATGGAATGATCTTAAACATATGTTAGATGTGAAAAAGCAAACTGCATAATAGTAAGTATATTATATTATCATTTATGCAAAAAAAGGGAAAAGTTTATATTCACACACATACAAATTATGTATTTATTTACAAGACTTGGACTGGTTCCAAAAGAATATGGAAGAGCTGGGGAATTCGATGATTCATGAGTAAGTATGGAAATGTATCATTGGTGAGCATTTCATATCTTCTATGTATTGAACTCTGTGAAGTAATTGTGTATTATAAAACAAATGTAAGAATTACTCCCCTTTCTTATATTTTTGCTTTTAATTGCCAGAAATGAACTTACCAGAGACAGAGAAAGAGAGGGAGAAGGAAAAGAAGGAGGAGAAGGAGAAAGCACCCCGCCAATGGAGCATGGTTACACTACAAGCCCTTCTCCATTTCTCCATCCTGTTGGGATTTGAAATAGGTAATGGGTAATGCACACATGCTGGTGTGTTTTTCAAGTCACCAGGACCAGGATTCAAGCTGTGGTTGACCACATAGGATCCAACTCCCAAACCACTACTTTATAGGACTGGCGCTCTCTCTCTTTTTTTTCTAATGAAAGATTGAAATATAATTTCAATTTCATGTGCAATTCCATGGTAAAAGAATAAACACATTCAGTTTCCTTCTTGATGCCCAACATTTCTCATTTATTACAAATGCACAAAATAAATTTCTCATTTCTCTAATTATTTTTCTCCATGAAAAGAATGCCTCAAGCATGTAGGATCCTTTAAATATTCTAATACCTTCCTACTCAAAGTGTTGTTAGGGAATCAGGAGCTGGCTAGAAGTGCAGAGTCATGGTACCCCATGCATGACCTACTGAACCAGAATCAGCACTTTAATAAAGATCTCCCCCCCACCGGGAGATATAGATGCATTTTATTGCATGAGAAGTACTGCTCCAACAGGCAGATGGAGTATGGATGAAAACAGTGCCAATAGCCCCAAAATAGGAGGCAAATTGATTGTCCTTCAGGCAGAGAGAAAAGGAGTACTGAGCAGGTTTCTATTCAGTTAACTGATGAGCTGATGGGAATTTTAGGAAGACCCTAAAATAGGTCAACAGGAAAATCCTAGCTCATAGAAATGTTCATAGAAATATACTATGCTCTCTAGTTCATGTGGGTTCTTGCTCCTTTAACCACTGTGCTATATGGCCAGCCCCATTTTCTAGTTAATCTGGAAATAACCCAATAATATCAGCAAAACTTTAACTGGAGGTCCCCCCAGAAGATACATCTATTGAATGTTTAAAAAAGCCAAACCAAAATAGATGGAAAGTCTTGATAAGCACCTGTCTACTTTCAATCAAGTGTCCTTACTTCTACCCACCACCATTTACCCAACATCAGGAATGCTTTCTCTGAAATGTAGTCAAATCATGTCATTCCTGGGTTGTATGTCCTTCAGTGATGTATTGTGTAGAATGTATCATCCACAATTCTTATGTTAGAAATTCAGTCCCCTATACAACAGTGTTGGGGAGGTGGAGCTTAGTAAGAAGTGATCACGGTCATTAATCCCCAAGGCTGTGACACGGAGTAGGGAGCAGCAACAGTGAGTGAGATTAACTGAGGCAGGAAGACTGTCTCAGACCTTTCACTGCTTTCTGACTGCTCCAGTTGAAACTCTCCAGTTCAGCCCCAGGCAGACCTGGTCCTGAGAGAGTGGAAAAGGTACTAACAACTAAAGCTGGCTATATGCACACTTCTCTGATTGGAAGACAAGGCCCTCTGCCAAGAACACGTCTGAGAAGTAGAGCTCTTCTTCCTCCCCCACACTACAGAATTGACACCAGAAAAGTAGGAAGTGTATAATTTATCAGATGATTAGAAACCAGTGCAGAGACACAAAGAATATGGGAAGAAAAGGAATCACCTCTCCTTCAATAGAACAGAGCAAGAACAAAAGAATTTGCAAGAATGTCAGAAAAAAATAGAATATTCATGGTAACAGATATGATGAAGTATTTCTAGAATGAAGGAGGAGATAGACACCATAAAAATATTCAATCGGAACTTCTAGAGATGAAAACAGCAATAAAGGAAATCAAGATTTCCCTCAAAGGTATTAATAGCAGACTGGAATATGCAGAAGATAGAATCTCTGAGCTAGAAGATAAAATTTTGACTTAGATAAAATCACCAAAAATAATGAAAAAATGATTTTAAAGATGAGGACAACATATGGGGAATACCAGACACTATTAAATGCCCAGAAATCTAAATAATAGGGAGTCCAGAAGGTGAAGAATTAGACAAGGGCATAGAAGATCGATTCCATGAAAAACTTGCAGAACACTTCCCAAATCTAGAGAAGCTTTCAGACATCCAGACCCGAGAAATAGAAAAGACCCAAAATAGAATCAACATAAGAAGATTCTCTCCACAGCACATCACAGCCAGACTGGTAACATCACAGACAAAGACATTCTAAAAATGGTAAGAGAGAAATATGAGGTCACTTACAAAGGTTATCCTATGTAACATCAGACCTCTCAACTGAAACAATGGAGGCAAGAAAGGAATGGGAAAACATTTTCAAAATACTAAAAGAAAAGCAATTTCAACCAACAATACTGTACTGGGCAAGATTATCCTTCAAAGAGTGAATAAAGGGACCAGCAGTTAGTATAATGGCTATGTCGCTGGACTCCCATGTAGTCAACCGTGGTTTGAGTCCTGGACCCAGTGGCTTAAACTCACGCTGGACACGTGTGCATGCGTGCCCAAGATCCTAAGAGGAGAATGGAGGAGAAGGGATCCAGTGTGACCATCCCCCCTGGGGGGTGATAGAAACTATATCCAGCATCTTCTCTGACCATGATGGAAATAAACTGGAAATTAATTCAGGAAAATCCCTCAAAAAATACAAAAATATGGAAACTAAACAACCTACTCCTGAATGACTTCACAACCACTGAAGAAACCAGTGATAATGAGTAAACATGTTTCCATAATCTATGGAATACAGCAAAAACAGTCACAAGGGAGAAGTTTATAGCAACTCATGCACATAAGAAAAAGATGGAAATGTGACAAATAGACAACCTAACAACACATTTCAGGGAACTGTAAAAAAATTCCAAGAGAAAATGAATGAAACCAAAAGCTGGTTCTTTGAGAAGATAAAATTGACACACTGTTAACCAGCCTATTTTTAAAAATAATTATTTATTTAATTTCATTTATTATTATTATTACTATTATTGTTTTAATTTGCTATAGGGTATGTGTGAGAGAGAGAGTGAAAAAGCAAGCTGCCAGGTCCAGAACTCAAACAGTGGTTGGCCATGTGGGAATCCAGTGTCTTTAACCACCACACCACTTACTCACCCTTAACCAGACTAAGAAGAGAGAAAACAACCAGAAAAATAAAATTACAATTAAACAGGCAATATTATAACAAATAGAACAAAAGTACAAAAAGTTTTAAGAGAATACTATGTGTGACTATACAACAATAAACAAGAAAACCTGGATGAGATGGACAAATTTCTGGATACATGTAATCTACCAAGGCTGAATATGGAAGACATAGAAATCCTGAATAGACCAATAACAAACAATGAAATTGAATCATTAATAAATAACCTACCAACAAAGAAAAGCCCAGGTCCCAATAGCCTTACTTCTTCATTATACAAAATCTTTAAAGAAGAGCTAACCCCCATTCTAATTAAACTATATCTGAAAATCCAAAAGGAAGAAATCCTCCCAAATTCGTTGTATGAATTTTATGAAGCCCCCATCACCCTTATCCCCCAAACAGACAAGGACATAACGAAGAAAAAAACTATAGACCAATATGTCTGATGAATATAGATGCAAAAATTCTCAACAAGATACTGGCAAATCATATCCAACAACACATTAGAAAGATTATAAGTCATGACCAGGTAGGCTTTATTCCAGGGATGCAAAGATGGTTCAACATATGCAAAAACATACATGTAACACACCATATTAACAGAAAGAATTAAAAATATGATCATATCTATTGATGCAGAGAAAGCATTTGATAAAATACAACATCACTTCATGATTAAGACTTTAAGCTAAATTGACATAGAAGGGACTTTTTGCAATACAATAAAAGCCATATATGACAAACTCACAACTAACATCATACTGAATGGGGAAAAGTTGAAAGGTGTTCCCACTAAAAACTGGAACAAAACAAAGCTGCCCATTTTCTTCACTCCCTTTCAATATAGTGCTGGAAGTTCTAGCCAGTGCAATCAGACAAAAGACTAAAATAAAATGCATTCAAATAGGGATTTATAAAACAAAAGAAGAAGTGAAATTATCTTTACTTGCAGATGATATGATTATATACAGAAAATCTTAAAGAATCTGCAAAATAACTCCTGGAAGTGATAAATGAAAACAGTAAAGTGGCAGATACAAAATCAACATAAAAAAATCTATAGCATTTTTGGGAACCAGCAGTTAGCGTAATGGCTATGTCACTGGACTCCCACGTAATCAACCCCGGTTCGCGTCCCGGACCCAGTGGCTTAAATCTCACGCCAGGCACGTGTGCGTGCGTGCCCAAGATCCCGAGAGGAGAATGGAGGAGAAGGGATTGTGGCGTGGCCATCCTCCCTGGGGGGTGATTTCTCGCTTTCTGTCTCTCTGTCTCTGTCTGTCTGGCGACCACACGCGCCCTATAGTGAAAAACCTCTCAAAAAAAAAAAATCTATAGCATTTTTGTACACGAACAATGAGCAGACTGAGGCAGAACCGAAGAAAGTGACCCCATTTACAACAGCCACAAAAGGCGTAAGATACCTAGGAATAAACCTAATCAAAGAAGTTAAAGACTTCTACAAAGAAAATTAGAAAACACCTATAAAAAGAAATGGAAAATGACCAAGAAAGTGGAAAGACATACCATATTTTGGGATCAGAAGAATTAATGTAAGAAAGTCAATCCTACCCAAATTAATCTACAAATTTAGTGCAATTCCAGTCAAATATCCCAGAGATATTCTTCACAGAATTAGAAAAAAACAATCAGAATTTTTCTGGAATCATGAAAGATCTAGTATTGCCAAAGCAATTCTGTGCACCAAAGCAATTCTGTGTAATAAGAGTGAAGTAGGAGGCATCTCACTTCCTGACTCCAAAATATATTACAAAGTTTTGATCATCAAAACAGTATGGTATTGGGAACCAGCAGTTAGCTTAATGGCTATGTCACTGGACTCCCACGTATTCGACCACGGTTCGCGTCCCAGCTCCGGTGGCTTAAAACTCATGCTGGGCGCGTGTGTGTGCGTGCCCAAGATCCCGAGAGGAGAATGGAGGAGAAGGGATTGTGGCGTGACCATCCCCCCAGGGGGTGATTTCTCGCTTTCTGTCTCTCTGTCTCTCTCTGTCTGTCTGGCGAGCGCACGTGCCCTATAGCGAAAACCTCTCCAAAAAAACCCCACAAAAAACAAAAAACAAAACAAAACAAAAAAACAGTATGGTATTGGCAGAAAAACAGATATGTGGACCAATGAAACAGAATAGAGACCCCAGAAATAAACCACAAAACATTCTTTGGAGAGGTCTTTAACTTCTTTGGTTAGGTTTATTACTAGGTATTTTACGCCTTTTGTGGCTGTTGTAAAAATCAAAACAACAACTGATTTTTGACTAAAGGCACCAGTCAATCCAGTGGGAAAAAGAAGTATTGGCAGAAAAACAGATATGTGGACCAATGAAACAGAATAGAGACCCCAGAAATAAACCACAAAACATTCTTTGGAGAGGTCTTTAACTTCTTTGGTTAGGTTTATTACTAGGTATTTTACGCCTTTTGTGGCTGTTGTAAAAATCAAAACAACAACTGATTTTTGACTAAAGGCACCAGTCAATCCAGTGGGAAAAAGAAAATCTCTTTAGCAAATGGTGCTGGAAAAACTGGGTATCCACCTGTAGAAAGACAAAACTCAACTCCTACCTCTCACCATTTACAAAAATCAACTTAAAATGGATGAAAGATTGAAACCTAGATCACAAACTATAAAACTACTGGCGGATAATACAGAGCAAACTCTTGGAGACATTGGAGTAGTCAAGGACTTCTTAAATAAGACCCCCCCCAAGGCACAGACATTAATACCAAATCTAGACAAGTGGGATTATATCAGGTTAAAAAGCTTCTGCACAGCAAAAGAACTCTCTAAGGAAGACTTACAGACAGCCAACAAGCATATGAAAAAACGCTCAATGTCCCTTATCATAGGGAGATTCAAATCAAAAACACAATGAGATACAACTACACCATAATGAAATCAAGTTGTATGTGGCAGCTACTACTCAGTCTATTATTGTCTTGACTTAGATCTTGAATGAAATGCTACTTTATAAAATACAAGATAATTTCAGCTGCTACAAAATGGTACATGTTCACCAATTAGAATGGCTGAGATTATAAAAATAATAATAACTGTGAAAAGACTGTAGTGAAAGGGAACTCTCCTGCACTGTTGGTGGGAATTAGTAAATTAGTACAGTCACTGTGAAGAATAATATGGAGGTTCCTCAAAAACCTACAAATAGAACTACCATATGATCCAGCAATTCAACTACTGGATATCTACTCAAAGGATAGAAATACACTCAGTTGGAAAAGTACTTGCACATCTATGTTTATTGCACCATTATTCATCATTGCAAAGACAAGGAACCCAACCAAATGTCCACAAACAGATAAATGGATTGAAAGAGTTTGGCACATATACGTTATGGAATACTGCTCAGCCATAAAAAACTACAAGACCTTGGCATTTGATAGAAAGTGGATGAACATGAAAGGTTTACTGCTAAGCTAAACAAACCAGACTATGAAAGAGAAACATTGTATGTTCCCACTCAATATATACTGAGAGTCTGCACTCTATGGCAGAAACTGAAAGACTAGAAGATATAAAAGCATGGTGAACAATTGTGGATAGTAAAGACAGTGTAGGAGGAAGGTGTGAAATGAGGGAAGGCAAGAGAAAGGGAAAAAGGGGGAAAAGAAAGAAGCAAAAACATTTAAAGAACACAAAACCGGAAAATTATCTGTTGATAGTGTATGATAATATCTTTAACTGGACTAATACTCAGCATATTCATGCTGGGAAAATTCATTTTGCATGGTGTAATGATATATGGTGAATATACAATATTAAAAATTTTTTTAAAAGAATTGATTAAGTCATGTGGTCAGAGCCCCCATGAATGGATTAATGTGGTTATCACGGGAGTGGGTTAATTATCCTGTAAGTGGGCTTTTTCCCCCTCCCTTTTGTAAATTTGCTCTCGTGTACTCTCTTTC
>NW_006159773.1:3635964-3645150 GCF_000334495.1 Tupaia belangeri chinensis
CTTTCCCTTCAGCCTTTTGTCTTAGGGTGGCATAGTAGGAAAGCCCTTGCCAGATGTGGAATTAATTCAACCTTGAACTTTCTAGTCTTCAGAATGGTAAGAAATAAATTTACTTTTTTATAAATTACCCAGTCTGTGGCATTCTGTTATAGCAACACTAAATGGACTAAAACAAATGGCTTCCTGTTTTACTCAGCATAAGAGAGCCAGTGCTCCAATGTAGACCTACAAGGCTCTACACAATGCAGCTTCCCCCCTAGTCACTCAGCTGCTATATTCTCTCACTGGCTTGTTCAACTCCAGTCACACCAGCCTCCTTGCTCTTCCTTGAACTTTTAAAGCTTGCTTTATTTCCAGATCTTTGTTCTTGTTCCCCTAGACTAGAAACTTGTTCCTCCAAAGAACCCATGGCTCATTTCCTCAGGTGTCTCTCTGCTCAGGGCCATCTGATAAGGTCTTCCTTGACCACTCTACATAAAATAGCCACTCCCCACTCGTCCATACTTCTTACTCTGCTTTATTTTTCCCCATAGCACTTGACACCATTTCTCACAGTATTTATTATTTTATGTATTTAATTTTTGCCTTGTTTTTTCCTCTCCAGAATAGAAGCTCCTCAAAGGCTAAAACTTAACTTATATTTGTAGTATCTAAATGATCAATAATGAATGAGTAAAAATGATCTTGTCTTAATTTATACAGGCTGCCACACAAAATACTGTAGACTGGATAGCTTAAAGAACAGAAATTTATTTTCACAGATCTGGAGGCTTGGAAGTCTAAGATCAAGGTCAGTTTGGCTGATTTGTTTTCTAATGAGAATTTTCTTCTTCATGGATGCCTTCTTGCTGTGTCCTCACCTGGACTTTCCTTGGTCATGCTCACAGAGAGGAAGGTGTCTCCCTTTAGTCCTCTTTTTATAAAGCCATCAACCCCATCAAACTAGGACTTCACCCAAATTAGGACCTCACCCAACTCCACCCTAATTAGGACCTCATTTAATCTTTTTTTTTTTTTTGGAGAGGTATTTGCTATAGGGTGCATGCGCTCGCCCGACAGAGAGAGAGAGACATAGAGACAGAAAGCGAGAAATCACCCCCCAGAGGACCTCATTTAATCTTTTTTTTTTTTTGGAGAGGTATTTGCTATAGGGTGCATGCGCTCGCCCGACAGAGAGAGAGAGACATAGAGACAGAAAGCGAGAAATCACCCCCCAGAGGACCTCATTTAATCTTTTTTTTTTTTTGGAGAGGTATTTGCTATAGGGTGCATGCGCTCGCCCGACAGAGAGAGAGAGACATAGAGACAGAAAGCGAGAAATCACCCCCCAGAGGACCTCATTTAATCTTAGTTACCTACTGAGAGATTCCTCTCCAAATCATCAAATTGGAGGTTAAGGTCTAAAGGCATAGATTCACCTGGGGCACAATTGAATCCACAATGGATCCCATAACCTGTTCACTTCTATCATGTCATCTCTAAAGAAATTCTTTGAGCTGTATTTTCTTTTTAGTTCTTATTTAAGTTCCATTTGATACATATTTAACACAATTTCTTCTGAACAAAAATGCTGTCTCCAGGAGTTTTGTCATTTGATATTATTCTCCCTGGCCATGTGTAGGGGGTGAGCCTGGACTAGGAGAGAGAGACATGTTTTTATCCGGTCTCTTGTAGTCAAGAAATGTTTCTATATTTTTGAATGTTTAAGGGAAACAAAATCAAGGTGTATGTTGCAGTTAGTAGTCAGTCTCTTATTGTCTTGACTTGGATCTTGAATGAAATGCTACTTTATAAGATACGAAATAATTTCAGCTGCTCCAAAATGGTACATGTCCACACCATACCATAGTGCAGAAATCCTTCCTGTTTTGCCAATTGCTTCTGCAGTTGTGTAAGTATTAGGAACAACTTATAAAAGAAGTACCTTTAAGCAAACTTCACCCGATTCTTGTACTACAAATCTTCTCCCTGTAGAAATCGGTGTTTAATTAGCATCATTCATGGACTCGTCTAAACATATACATTCTCAAACTGACAAAACTGTTTTCTTTAACTAAACTGTAGCCAGGCACCTCTGAATCCTCTTCTCAAATGAACCTTATCCTCGGCCTATAGATACCACTGCTTCATAATACAAATGATTTTGTCCACCCCTTACATACAGCGTGTGTATTCTGCCAACACACACACTCCAGGAGACTAGCATAGTTTATTCTAAGACTTTTTTTTTCCTCACCACAGAGAGGGACAGAGAAAGGAAAAGTGATAAATCGCCCCCCAGGGAAGATCTATGCCGCAATTCTTACCCCTCCATTTTCTGCATGCACAAGCACATGTGTCCAGTGTGATTTTCAAGCTGCTGGGTCCAGGACTTGAACCACTGTCAACCAAGTGGGAGTCCAGTGCCTAAACCACCACACCAAATGCTGGCCATCTAGCACCTAAAGTCTACATCCTTAGGATGAGGACTCCATCCCGCTTATGTTCCTGTCTGATAACACTCAACACTGTCAGGAGAATTTACTTTCTTTGTCCCAGCCAAAACTTGGGAGAGCCGCAGGTAGGGCCCCACCTTCTCTTAAAGCAAGTACTTCAGAAAGCTTGCATTTGTAAATCCTTCCTCTAACCTTTGAGATGTAAATATACCACCTCGCAGACTCTCAAGGACCTGAGAGTCTTTGAAATGGAAACATCCAAGAAAGAAAATCTCACCTCTGAGGTGTTCCTGTAAGCAGGGGAAGGGCCTAACATTGCTGAGTGTAGTGCTCTAACTTACACCACTCCTGCCCATGGCTTGAATAGCCCAAAGTTTGTTTCTCCTCTAAATACACACTGATTAGCAACCCAGATGGCCTAGTCATATCTAGAAATATCTATTCTTTATTTACTTGATCTAGTATCTGGCTTTGTTTATCTTTGACAAGACCAACCCCAGAGATGCTATTTCAGTGGATCTGGGGTGGGACCTAGACATCAAGATTATAAAAAACCTCTGTCAGGGAACCAGCAGTTAGCGTAATGGCTATGTTACTGGACTCCCACGTAGTCGACCGCGGTTCACATCCCGGACCCGGTGGCTTAAAACTCATGCCGGGCACGTGTGCGTGCGTGCCCAAGATCCCGAAAGGAGAATGGAGGAGAAGGGATTGCGGTGTGACCATCCCCCGTGGGGGGGGAGTGGTGGCTTTCTGTCTCTATGTCTCTGTTTGTCTGGCGAGTGCACACGCCCTATAGTGAAAAAAACCTATCCTAAACAACAACAACAACAAAAAACCAAAACCTCTGTCAGAACTGACAAGAATTGGGACTGCAGATGGAGTAGCTACATCGCTGGACTCCTATGTAGTCGATTGCGGTTCAAGTCCGAGACCTGGTGGCTTAAACCCACAATAGGCGTGTGTGCGTGCGTGCCCAAGATCCCAAGAGGAGAATGGAGGAGAAGGGATTGCGGTGTGACCATCCCCCCGGGGGGAGGGGGGGTGATTTCTCGCTTTCTGTCTCTCTGTCTCTCTCTGTCTTTCTGGCGAGTGCATGCGCCCTATAGCAAAAAGTTCTCCCAAAGAAAGAAAAAAAAAAAAGAAAAAGAAAAAGAGGCCTTCATGAGACATCTGATGCACTCAACTTTGAGAACTACTACTGTAGGAGATTAAATTCAGAGTAATACAATTAGGACTTAGTTGTTAACTGTGATTTGGAACCTAATTAACTCAGTAAATATTAACCTGAAGAATGTGTCTTCAAAATTTCCTATTCCTGTTCCACTCCTTGCACCTGCTTTTTTACCCCCTACACCATGTTTTCTCTAAAATGATAACTGGAACAATCCTGGTCTACCTAACAGTCTTGGAAATCACCTGAACTTGTACCACAATTACTAAACTTCAATGACAGCACTGACCATTGGAAAGGATGAATGGAATCTAAGACTCGTAGAATAGACTCTCAAAATGCCCTAAAATAGACCCTTTGGCTAACATTTTCGAAACAATATATGCTTCAGGCAATATTGGGGGCAAATGATGGGTTTTATTCATGATTGACTTTCTACTTAGACAGTTGAAGGTTAAGTGGGTTTGGTTCCAGAACATACAATCTCGGCCTCTGTGAGTCTGTTAGTGCTGTCTCCCCCTCCCCCAAGGCTTATTAATGATTTATTTTTGAGTAATTTTTTTCCCTATAGAGTGCATATGCTTGCCAGAGAGACAGAAAGTGAGAAATCACTCCCCACACCCTGGGGAGAGTGGCCACACCGCAATCCTTTCTCCAGAAAGCAGAAGGTATGCTGGGGAATTAGAAATGGAGAAGAGAAAGTCATTGAGAAAGAACAGAGGAAAAACAACGGCAGTTTTCTACTTTATACTCTAGTCAGGGACAAACATTTATGGCTCTTCTAATTTATCTCTCATCTCATTTGCAAATGGGAAAATACTTTCCACAGGAAGTATCTGTTTGTGGAAATAAACAAACGAACTAAAGCTCTGAGGAAGCTTTCTTTGGGGGGAAATGTATTCCCTTGTTTTTCTTTGTTACATGTTTAGTTTTGCAAAATACATGGTACAGATACATAAATTTTAAAAGCTACATGTATACATACACAGCACACAATGCATATGCATGCACAGAGTTCTCTCAAAGTATGTAGACCAAGAAAATAATCCTGAACTTCGGAAATAAATAGATTCTTGGTAAGGGAGGTATCTCATTGTGTTTCTCGTATTAGGATTTTTAATTTCGTCAGCACACTAGTTTCTAGAGTTTTGCCTCATGTAGGGGTGAACTAACAATGTATTTTGAGGAGCTATCATCCCTGGAGGGAAGTTTATTTCCTTTAATAATTTTTCAAGGTTTGATTTGGTGGCTCGGTGGTAACTTGTTCAAAGGATGCTGGATCCGCATGGAAGACTGCACCTTCATCTCTCTTGTACACGTTGGTGCAGGTGCCCATGTTGGGGGGCTAGGCATTGTGGTGTGAAACTCTGTTAGGGATACTTGTCTTTCTCTATGTCACTCTCCTGAAAGAAATAAACTTCAAAACATATATTTAGATCCACTTGTTCTTTAATTGACCAGAAGTATTTCTGTGACATTTAACTAGTTTCCATTTACTTCAATGCTTTTACAACTGGCTTAGAAATTTCAATAACTGCCTTTAAACAGTCTCAAATCTGGTGTGGTCTACCATTGCCTCAGTCATCTGGGCATTAGAGTCAACAGGTCAAACCAGTCTAGCAGAGTCTGTCTCCTCCCCTTCTCGCCTCACCCCAAAACGTGTTTTATATGACAAAGGTGAATTCACTTGGGAGGGGCAGGAGGTGGTCTCTTTCTGTTTGTGGAAGTTAATTATTTCCTTGGACTTCCTCTCCAGTGATATTATCCACCTACCCCACTTTGAAATCCTAGAGTCATTTCTACAAGGTTCATTACTCCACTTTATTAAGCAACAGGTCCTGCTATCTAAAGACTTTAAAAGATTGTAACAGCAAGCAACGGTTTCAGCAGCATTTCCTAACTCCAGTCTCAGACAGGCCTGTGGACTTTCCACATTAAGAGGTGGGCGGAAAATTCTAAACTGTTTGAAACCTTGTGACTATCAAAATTCATGGCTGCTAGAAGCTGGAAAAGAAATTACTGAACTGTAACTTAATATAGGGGTATGTTTTATTTGTATGCACTGGCCTGCCTGCCTGATTTTATAAAGCAACACACATTGCATGCTGTGGAGAACCAGCTCACAGGAGAAGTAAGACAAAGAACCCGTCTTTAAAATCAAAAGCGAAGTCAGAGGGAAAATGTAAACACACGAAACAGCAACTAATGGGAAGCAGGAAAAAGTAGTCTTTAAAGTCAAAAGCAAAGTCAGAGGAAAAATGTAAACACATGAAACAGCAACTAATGGGAAGCAGGAAAAAGTAAGTGATAGTACAGAGATTCATACATAGAGGTAAGAGAGCAAAGAGGCAAGCTTGACCAGCACAGTCCCAACTGAGGAGGGGTTTATGCAGTCTGTCCACTCCTTAAATGATGTGACATAGGGCCAACTCCATAGCCTGCTGGTTAAGGTAGCTGGATCTCACATGGCTGGACACACAGTCTGAGTCCTGGACCCAGTAAGTTGAAAAACGTCTGGCATGTGTGCTTGAAGTGCCCAAAGTCTTGAAAGAGGGAAAAATGGAGAAGGAATCATGATGTGACTGTTCCCCATGGGGTGGGGGAGTTTCTCTTCTCTCTTTCTCTGCATATGACCTCTAGAAAAAAAAAAAAATCAAAAAGTGATATATGGGGACCAGCAAGTGGCATGGTAGTTCAGACTCTGGAATCATGGATGACCGCAATTCAAGTCCTGGACCTGGCAGCTTGCTTCCTCACTTTCCCTCTCTCTCTTTCTCTGTTGAGCACATGCGCCATAGCAAACTAAATAATAATAATAATATAGTTATTTTTTAGAAAGTGATATATGTGAAGGTTCCTAGCCTAAGGCTTCACTTATAGTTGGAAGAACAGTTTAGTTTGAGCTCTGAATGATAAAGGAACTTTTAAGTGGAAGAAATGTGTTTTATGCTGAGGGAACAGTATAAAGTCAGAGTTGTCAGACTGAGGTTCAGAAATGAGGCGGGAATGAAGAGTGGATTGTGTGTTTCCATCAACAGATGCCTTGAGAGAGAAAACAGGAGATGAGAAGTTGTGTTAGACAAAGCACGGGAGCTTTGTGTAATGTACCATGGAGTGTAGAAGAAATGAAGAAAACGGTGGTTATTTTACCTCCCCTTCAGACATATTTCCATCTTCTCTCTGGTCTATTACTCCTGGCCAAAATTACCAAAGGAGAATAAGGAAACCAACATATTGCAATGTATAAGGACATCCTTGTAGCATCCCTGTGTCCTAATTCATGAATTATGAAACAGTCCATCACCTCTACTCCTCCAGAACCCTCTTCTAGGAGCACCACCATCTCTTCCACAGACCCCAACAGCATTAACAACGCTCTCTCTGATGTCACCCTTCACCTTCAATCTCAGCAGCAACAGCAACTCCAGCAGCCCCTGCCACTTGAATCATGCCAGGGCCACCCAACAGAGTGGTGCAAGCTCACCCAAAGGAAATGTGTCAGGAGGTGGCACCATCCATCCTGTTGAGAGCGCCACATTCTGTCCATTAACAAATTCTGCGGAAAAGATGTCAGTGATGGATCCAGATGGTGCCCCCTACACTGCAGGCTCTCAATAAATCTCTATTAAATGGATTCCTAATTGTTCATGAGCTCTTGATTAAAATGAACTGCCACTTTTTGTATGAATCTTCATAAGTCAATTTTCTCAAGAAACATCAAGGTTAAGGTTGAGGTTAAGAACATCAAGCAGATGGAACCAGCAGTTAGCGTAATGGCTATGTTGCTGAACTCCCATGTGGTCGACTGAGGTTTGAGTCCCGGACCTGGTGGCTTAAACTCAAACCGGGCGCGTGTGTGCATGCCCAAGATCCTGAGAGGAGAATGGAGGAGAAGGGATTGCAGTGTGGCCATCCCCCCTGAGGGGTAATTTCTCGCTTTCTGTCTCTCTGTCTCTCTCTGTCTTTCGGGCGGGTGAGCGCACGCACCCCATAGCAAAAACCTCTCAAAACAAAAACAAAAACAAAAACAAAAAAAACAAAACAAAAAAACATCAAGCAGCAACTGGGACGTCATTAGATTTGACCCTAAATGGCCAATACTTTCTATAACAGCCCTTGTGACCATTTTAGTATTTTTTATTTTCTTTTTATTTTTTGTTACCTCTCTGGCATGGTCCTTTTTTCCCTTTCTTTGAATTGCCAGAGTGCATGTGTACTCACCTGAGACAGAAACAGGAAGAGGGAGAAGGAGAAAGCACCCCACAATGGGGCATGGTCATGATGCAAACCTTTTTCTTCCATTTCTCCATCCCATCAGGATTTGAGGCACCCAAAGCACCTGGTGTGTTTTTAGAGCCACTGTGGTCAGGATTTGCACCGTGGTTGGCATTATGGGACCAGGCTTCCCACGCACAGTGCTTAATCACTGTACTATGGGGCTGTCCCAATATTTTATTATGTGACTTTCTATTTTAAATTTTGCATATATACAAATAGACAATGTATGTAATACACTCCTTTTCTATTTTAAAGTGGAATAATGTGCATGTGGGGAATGAAGATTTTTGAATAACTCTAGGTCTTGCTCTAATTTTAGCTCACTTAATAATCAACAAAGCGACTTTGGCTGTAGGTGGATATTGAAGGTGCGTCCTTTCCCCAGTCAGATACCAGTGGGAGTGGAGTGCATGAATTCATGTGTGCCGATTCACGAATTGTCCAAATCTGGCCAGAAAGTGAAAACTTTCCTTCTGGGAAAAATCAGTGGGTGTTTTAATAAAAACGGGAGCCACTGGCCTAGGGAAGCCTCGATGTGCTCACAGTTGTAACTCAATCTTGTATTAATCATGCGTCAGCCTACCGAATTCTGTGAAATAGGAGAGGACTGTGTATATGTGTGCTCCAATAATTTGTGTCTGACCACGTAGCTATTTCTTTCTTCCTTCAGTGTTTTAAGATTACAGAAATGTGAAAAATAGTACATGTGCTATCAGGTACTTTTTCTCCTGGCAGGTCACATATGAGTCATTATCAAAGATTTTTATAGGATTTTTCTCACAGACTAACCTCTACCTAGAGAATCAAAAACTGTAAGGTAATTAATTCATGCTCAGAAAAAGTTTCAAACTGGCAAAATCTGAGTAATCAAGTCAAATCAAGAAAACCATTTGCAGTTTAGAGTAACAATTATAATTACAAAGGGATATACTACTTACTTATAGAATACCTTGTCCCCAAAACTTTAAATCACTAAATCACTGTGTTCTCTCTTAAAAGACAGGAAGAGACATTTTGGAAAAATTTATCTAATACGTCTTATTTTGAGATGGGAGAAGAGTCTCTCATTCCACCTTACCTCCTTTTTCTTTCTCTATTTTTCTCGTCCTTTTAGACCCCAAACTTCAAATTGGCAAAAGGATGTGAAGGAATTAAAGCTAGAGATGGGTTGAGCAGTGACACATCATTCACCCATGACTATAGAGAGGCTCAAGGCAAAAACTCATCGCTGTTTCTTTTTTCTTTTTTTAATAATTATTTATTTAATTTTATTTATTCATTCATTTATTTTTAATTGAA
>NW_006159773.1:3645243-3648734 GCF_000334495.1 Tupaia belangeri chinensis
CACCACACCACCTGCTGGTCCCTCTTTTTCTTTTTTTTTTTTTTTTTAGGGAGATTTTTGCTACAGAGCACTTGTGCTCACTGGAGAGACAGAGAAAGACAGAGAGACAGGAAGTGAGAAGAGGAGGGATGACCTCACCATGATCCCTTCTCCATTCTTCTCTTGGGATTTTGGGCACACATGCACACACTCCTGGTGTGAGTTTTAAGCTGCCAAGTCTGTGACTCGAACCTTGGTCAAGTACATGGTAGTCCTGCAATGTAATCGTTATGCCATCTTCTGATCCCCTCATTGCTGTTTTAATCCATGTATGAACTGGGTCTCCTTGTCCCTTGAGGTCTAGATAAAATGAAATGAATCCCCCCATTCCAAGACTTGTGTCTGATTTGTAGAAATTCCTAGGCAGTTACATTCCCTAAGTCACCTTTGACTCCAAATTTTTGTTCCCTCAGTTTATGGATTCTTTCAGTACCAAGAGCTGTCAGAATGAATATAGCCTTGTTCATACCTTATTTTGGTCCAGTAAAACCTGGGTCAGATGCTGGACTTCCAGAACTGTAAAATAATTTTGTTAAGCTACTGAACATACACAGCATGTTTCGGTATCATAAAAACACATAATATTTCAATGTGTCTTGCTTTGGCAATGCATTGACTCACATGTCACATTCAGGCTCTTTCCCAGTTTACACACACACACCCACACACACAGAACTCACTCCCAGGATGCTGTTTGCATGGTAAATGGAGTTGACTGAAGATTTGAGAAAGAGACAAGAAAGTAATAACGACTTTACCAAAGGAATTTTCACTAATCTTATCTCACCTGGTGCCCCAGTTTCACATCATCAGCTGGTTTCCACTTCTTTCCTTCCTCTCTGAGGCCAAATTCCTCTTGCTTTGTCATGCAGAACCGGTCAGCCTTTTCTTCCAGGGCTTCAGTGCCTTCGCACAGTCCTCTGCTTCCCCTCCAAATGACTTCTGAAGGCCCCAGGCACCATCCTTTTCCTAAGAATTTTGGTGCCAGCTGTTGAGATAATTAAAATTTCAACTTGTATAATCTATTTTTAAACTCTGATATTTTAAGCCCAGAGACGTCTAGTCTTTCTTTTATTGCACAAGTATTTGTGTGTGTGTGTGTGTGTGTGTGTGTGTATGCATGCTTATTTTATGCCAGACATTATTTCCGGAACTGGGAACAGAACAGGGAGTTAGACACCATCCTGGTGCTCATGGAGCTTTAGTCTACTGAATTGTCAACAATTCAGTAATAGCTGTAGTGAAAAGGAAATTTCTGAATACTATCTAGAAGGGCGTGGTAGTGGCAGAAAGGCATAAGAAATGGGAGAGATTTCCATGATGACATCAAATTTGCTTAGGATTGGAAAAGGCCAATTTAATCCTAGACCATTGCTCTTTTCTCTACATGTGCTGCTTCTGAAGAGACAACTAAATAGTAAGAATGACATTTGTTGAGTTTTTGTCCTGAGCTAATTAATTAATTGAACGAATATTTTTGAGGGGCTTTTATATGCCTGGTATTGAGGTAAGAGTACATGACTTTATACTCATTTATACAGGCTGGGGTGTGTGTCTCTGTGTGTATGTGTGCGCACATACACAACAATGTGCAAAAATTTAAAGAAGTGTGATTTCATAGAGCGTGAAGTGAAGTAACTGAAAGCAGTGGAAGTGGGGGTCAGGAAAGGCCTTGTCCAGGAGAGAGCTGATGAGCAGAGAGGCCAAGATGGTAAGGAACTTGCTGAACACTATGCTCAGCCAACAGAAAGTTATAATCAAAGGACTTGAGGCAGCAATGACATTGTTGGTTTGGCCACAGGAAAAAAGGCAAGTGTGACTAGAACCAGTAAGCAAGGGAAAGAGGGTAGGGAGGGTAGGAGGTTCTTGGTATGAAGTCAGGGCCCTGTTTATGCAGGGTCTTGTGGGCCATGGTGAGAAGTCTTTTTCCCAAGAGTAAAATTAAGGTATCAGTAAGAGAGTAACTTACATGATTTATGTTTTTTTGTTTTATTTTGCTAGAGGATATGTGTGCTCACCAGAAAGTAACAGGGAGAAAAGAAAGAACCTCTAGGGGAATAGTCACACCACAACACCTTTTCCTCCATCTCTCCCCCACTTTGAGATTTGGGGCACATGTGCACATATGCCAGGTATGTTTCTTAAGCTGCTAGGACTGGGACTCAAACCACGTGACTGGCCATGTTGGATGTGACCGCCTCAACCAGCCCACAGAACTGGCCCCTCATTTATGTTTTAGAAGATCACTGGAGGATAAGGAATAGTTTATTATATTGTTTTATAATAAGCAATTTAATCATCTATAGATGCAGAATTGGTTAAGTAAATTATAGTGTGATAATGGACTACTATGAAGCAATTAAAAATGGTGGAATGTATGTATGTTGACATAGAAAGATGACCACATTATAGTAATTAAAGGAAAAAACAAGTTATAATATAATCTATGTATTGTTCTTTTAAAAAATTTCTGAAAAGATATTAACAGAAGATTCATCATGGCTCCTGCAAACTAGTGATTTCAAGGTAAAAGAGAAATGAAGATTTCCTACTGATAATTCAGCCTCCAGCAAACAAGCTAGAGTGCCATCACAACAGAATGGCAAAGAGATCCCAGATCACATCTTTCTGCCTGCTCCTGAATGTTCAGATTGAACTTCAAGAATTAGGAAGAAACACACCATCCATTAGATAACTAGAAATCACTGCAGGACCACAAGAAGTATGGGAAAGCAAGAAAATACCTCTCCTCCAAGGGAAAAGAATAACTCCTCTTCATCCACATGCAGTTCAATGGAAATCATGGACCTATCTAATAAAGAATTTAGAACATTCATAATGGCAAAGCTAACAGAGATGGAAGAGAAGAGAGATAATTAACTGCAGAAGAGAAAGGAGAAAGGAGCTGATGAGTCCCAGGAGGTGAAGAAATTCTTGAAAGATATACAAGAGGAATTACACACTTTAAAAAAGAAATGGAACTGTTAGAGATGAAGGCTATAATACAGGAAGTCAAAATCTCCCTTGAAAGTATTAAAAGCAGACTAGCTCATACAGAAACTAGAATCTCAGACATCAAAGAGAAAATCACTGGTCTAGAAAAATCCACCACGAAGACTGAGAAAATTGCCCCCCAAAATGAGAATAATATATGAGAAATGTTAGATACCATCAAACATCCAAACATCCGAATAATTGGCATTCCAGAAGGCGAAGAGACTCATAAGGGCATTACTAATGTATTCCATGAAATCCTGCAAGAAAACTTTCCAAACCTAGAGAGGCACTCAAAGATCCAGTCCCAAGAAATACAAAGGACCCCAGATAGAATCAACCCAAGTAGATCTTCTCCAAGACACATTATAGCCAGGTTGACCAAAACCACAGACAAAGACAAGATACTAAGATTGACAAGAGAAAAACATCAAGTTACCTACAAAGGATATTCCATC
>NW_006159773.1:3649797-3675544 GCF_000334495.1 Tupaia belangeri chinensis
AGGGATTGTGGCGTGGCCATCCCTCCTGGGGGGTGATTTCTCGCTTTCTGTCTCTCTGTTTTTCTCTGTCTGTCTGGCGAGCACATGCGCCCTATAGCAAAAACCTCTCCAAAAAAACAAAAACAAAAACAAAAACAAAAACCCTAAAACTGTTTTTTGTGAAATTAAAAAAAAAAGCATTAAAAATACCTATTCGATGACTGCAGTAAGATATATAGCCCCAGCTAGGTGCTACTTTATAGGATGTTCATTCTACTCACTGAGGCTTATGCCTAAAGTTGGACTTGTGTTCATGGAAACATATATATCAGCTGTGCTTGCTATGAAAATATTTAGTTTAATTAAGATCTTTAGTGACTCAATAAAATGTGGGGGAAAAACAGTATAGAAAGCAAACATAGATACCAGAGACAGTGTGGGAGGAGAGTGGGAGATGGCAGAGGGGAAGAGAGGAAATCAAGGATGAGGAATAAAAAGCAAAACATACAGGAAACAGGAAATGGAAAATTATTTGTTGACAATAACATGTATGTTGATGTACTTCACTGAGTCAACATACAGTGTACTCTGGATGGAAAATCTCATTTTGTATGCTGTAATGATATACAGTGAATGAATGTAAATAAATTTAAATTAAAAAAGATATAAACAAAAATATTCATATTGTTTATCTCTGAGTGATGGTAATGTAGAAATTGTTTTTCTTCTTTTTTTGTTTACCTATATTTTGTAGTTTTTCTACTTAGCAATAAAAAAGGCATCTGAAAATAAGTTCACACAATATGACAATATGGCCTGACAGAGAAAACATTTTAATACAGTAATGTGGTATTTTCACTTACCAAGAGTTTTAGCTATTGTTTACTCCAAAACATAAATACAGGAGTATATTTCAAATATCACTCCATAAACTTTACAGTGAAAAATCAAAGGCGTGGTCACATTTGATAATGTTCCTTGAGGCTTTTTTCTTTCTTGCATGCGTCAGTGTCTATGATAATACACTTTTTTTTTTGAAGCTTTTTAAAGTTAATTAAATTATTTCTTGAGAGAGAGAGAAAAAGAAGCATCTTAACAGAGCCTTCACATGGTGATCCACCCCAGGCTCAGCCAGTCAGGATCATGGGTGCTCTTGAACACATTTGGCATGGACAGGGAGACCTCAGAATATGAACCTGAGATCTTTTTCATGTGGCCTCAGTGTAGCGAAGCATTTTGTTATTGCTACACCTCTGTAGCTGGCCTGGATCATACATTTTTTCTGTGTCATTGTGAAGCTCTCTCTCACTTGAGAGATGACTTTGGGGAGTGTTGTCTTGCTCCCTTTCTTGAATTCAGATTAGAAAAATATTTCTGTTATTCTATGTAAAAGTTCCAATAAAAACAAACAAACGTAAAAATAAAAAGTTCCAGTAAAAACAATTTGAAGTATGAGAAAGTAAGCTTCATCAGAATATAGAAATATTTATGAGAGAGAGAGAGGAACTCTTGACAGGGTGTTGACATGTCATGATCCTTCCCCAGTCTATCAGACAGCCAGGATCATGAGTATGCCTGTGGGTATGCCTGGCATGTTAACCCAGGATCCGAATCCAGGGCCTCCCATGTGACTCTAGTATCATACTGAAGCACCATACTGCCTGGACCACTGCAGCTTGGCACTCAGACATCTTTTTATGAGTCAGAGTTCCTCTATTTTTATTCTGAAAGTACTGCATAATTCTAGACTTAATTCTTGTTCAAAAATGTTACCATTGGGTGAAGCTTTAAGTGCTCAAATATTAGTTATTTAGAAGCAGTGACACATCTGACCAACTGTGGTGGACCAGTATTTATGATTTTCTGACTGTAGCAGTATGGCTTCACACCCTCAATGATCTTGGTCTTTCTGAACTCCCTTTGGTAATTTCAAAAGAGTCCTTTTATTTAAAATTTGATGTCATGATTTATAACAGTAGATTTTTGTAAATGTAATCAGTCTTTTTACTTGTATGCTTGCAAAAACTGAAGGCTATTTTTCTCTTGCTCATTTTATTGTCTTTTTGATTGATTTTCTGTCTCTATTGCATAAAACTGCTTAGATTTCCTAGGTCCTCTGATGAACTACATCCAACACAATTTTAAATAAATTGTTTAGAAGCTATATACTTAACTAATTATACTAGAGGAAGAATCTGAATAAAAAACTTTTCTTTCTTTTTTCTTTGGGCCAGCATGCACATACGCTTGCGAGAGAGAAACAGAGAGAGGGAGAAAGCACCTCTCAATGGGGTATGGTACATGCCACAGTCCCTTTTACTGCGTATTTCCATCATGTCAGCATTTGGGGCGTGCAAGCACATGTGCCTGGCATGGTTTTCAAGCTGCCTGGGTCAAGAATCAAACCGTCATTGGCCATGTAAGATCTGGATCTCTTAACCACTAGGTTGCAAAATTGGCCACAAAAAGCTATTTTTAAAACTAGGCAATTTTTTACTTTCAGATATAGTAGACAGAGTTACTGCTCCATTAGTCAAGGTGTCAGCAAATAGAAATCTTTGATACCTTCCTTTGTGAAAAACTAGATAACCATTACCATTACTATATTATTATTTGTGTGATGGGATTCAAAACACTTGTAAAAAAATGGAAGTAAAGTACAAGTTTATTTCAGTGCAAAAATGTTTTGAAATCCATGCATACTTTTTTCATAATATACATTTTCCATAAACCTTTTAAAGATCCCTCATATATTTAGGCTATCAAATTCTTAGAAGACAACTTTCTCCCATGTCAGTCAGTTAGTTATTTCTTTATTTTTGCAAAACCATTTGCTATTGGTAGAGTAAGGGTACATACACTTCAGTTCCTATGATCCTAATGATGAATTCTGATTTTAGTGGAGGATGTATTAATCCTATCAATGATGTACTACATTTTATTTTGAACAATTCTAGGTGAAGTAGTCACAGAAACACTATATCCTGCCTATGGTCATCTCAGAACTTAACAATAACCATAGCATTTATATACCATTGTATGTTGCCAAGTGCTTTCTTTCACATACATCACAGATAACAGGTTTCCAAAGCTGTCCTAGAATGCTGGGTGGTTAGTTATGTTGTACATAAAAAAGTAAGTGGCTGTGTATTACCTTTTGGGAGTCTAATTTTTCATTGCCATATCTGGTTTTAAAGATCATGTGACATTGACTCATAACCCTTGTAACTGTTAATGGCTCATATACCAACTTAGCAGATTTTTAATCCCATCAGCAAGCATGAGTCAAATACCTACTATGTGTAGGAACTAGTACAGAACTTGAGAGATGAAAATATGATTCAAGGGGGCTGCTCTCTAAGCCAAGTGGTTAAAGGAAGTCATATTCCACATGGCTGCCTGCCTCTTGAGTCCTGGCCCTGGTCACTTGGGAAGAAAATGTGCTGGGCGTGTATGCATGTCTAAATTCCTGACAAGACAGAGACATGGAGGAGAAGGGATTGTGGCATGACTGCACCACACTGGGGATTGCTTTATCTTTTTCCCTCTGTCAGTCTCTCTTTGGCAAGTACACATGCCCTCTAGCAGTAAAAAAAAAGTGTGATTAAAGTTAACTGCTGGTTTTAAGAGACTTATAGTGTAAGAATGTTTAAACAACTAATCACTATGTGAAGTGGAATGAAGTGTATTCAACAGGTATATTTATGGAAATAAAGAGAACAATGCATTTTAATAAGAAAGATCAAGGAAAGCTTTATAAAGAGGTGTCATTTGATCTAAGTCTTATCAAAAAGAATCTTAAAAAAAAAAAAAAAGAAAGAAAGAAAGAAACAACCAGGATCATCCTTCAAAGAGATTTGCTTAAGAAGCTATGTTTTCATTTCACTGATGTGGCTGATAATCACAATATTTTAGAAATTGCCTCTAGAGCTGTTTTGAGTCATGGGATAATCAATCTCATTTCATTGTAGTCACACTTTGTTTTTCTGATAGACTGCCTGGTAGTCTCTGGCAGACAGTGTTTCTCCCTTCATTAGAGTCAGGCCTTTGAGGCCCAGAACCTTGGGCTCACCTACATTTCTTTGTGATTTGTGGAGAGGGGAAGAAAGTAGGGAATTTGTAGATCTTTAGTTAAGAGAGAGTTGTTTCTTTTTCTTTTCTTTTCTTTTTTTTTTTTTTTTTTTTTGCCACAGAGCCTAGATGACCTGTGGAAGTACAGAAAAAATGGCTAGTATAAAGAAATAGACCAGTCTTATGTGGAAATATATTATCCTGGATAAGAATCTTCAGGATAGTTAAGTAGAGATTTCAGCCATTTCCATTAATCTTTGCTGCTTGGAAAGACAAAAGAAAGAGGATCTGCTTTTTTCTTTTTTTTCTTTTTTTTTTTAGTTTGCTATAGGGTGTGTGTGCTGGGGTGGGTGAGGAGTTGAAAAAGTACCTCCAGGGGAGATGGCCAATCCCTTCTCCATTCTCCTTTCAGGATCTTGGGCACACAGGCACAGGTGTTTAGCATGTTTTTATTAAGAGTCTGGGTCTGGGATTCAAACTGCTCAGTCAGTCATGTGGGATCCAGCTACCTTAACTATCATGGCCACTGGAGGCCTCTGAAAGAGGATCTGCTTTTATTTTTCATACAATTAGAATAAGCTTGTCTTCTCAGAAAAGGACTTGTTGAAATTGAGAAATTAGAGACAGAACATAAGCCATTCATTCATCCTTGGTGACAGATGCAGTGCTGTGCAACTCATCCTGCCACCAGGGATGGGAAGGCTTTTTTTCTGTTGTTGTTCATGGCAATCCATACAAAGTCAATCAAAAGTAAAAAGGCATGTCTAGAACAATTTGGAAGTATACATTAATTTTATGTCATGACTAAAGGAGAAAAAACAGAAGAAACAGGCAGGTGGAAATGAGATGCATAGACAAACAAGGATGGAAGGGTGAGGAAGGTAGAAAAGATGAGTTGGGCAGTGGAGAAAGATGGACAAGAGAGAAGCTGTAGAAAATGGAAGATGCTCAGGCTCATGCTTAGGATGCTACATTCTTAACACTGCTTTTTAAATTTTTTTTTTCATTTTTATTTTTTAAAGGTTTTTGCCATATGGCATGTGCACTCGCCAGAGACAGACGGAGAAAGGGAATGTGAGAAATCATGCGGTGGGTGAAATTACCATGCCACAATCCCTTCTCCTCCATTTTCCTCTCAGGATTTTTGGGTGAGCAAACGCACAGCCCTGGCATGATTTTCAGGCCTTTTGGTCTGGGACTCAAACCATGGTTGGCCATCAGGGAGTCCAGTGCCTTAAGCACCATGCTACCTGCTGGCCCCATCACTGCTTTTCAAAGTACTAAATTACAGAAACTTTGAAGTTCATCATTCTGTTCTGATGGGATCCCAACAGAAACACACAAAGGGAAAATTTATTCTCTAGAACTGTGTTAAATTGGGTTTCTGAATCCCATATTCTTGAGGAATATGGGTCATTGGGTTAAATTTGATAGTTTCCATTTGATGACAATCTAAAATGTTAATATAAGCATATTATGAATCACCATACGTTGATGGCTTTATAACAGAATACTGCCTAGTAATTTCACAGCAGTTTTTACTTTTATATTCACTATTGGATTGCCGTAAAATAGCAGTGTGTTACCCTAATTCTCATGGGTTAATACAAAATATTATTGGTTATTATAATAAATGATGTATTTGTGCCAAGCAAAGGCCAACGATGTTACTTCTAAGAAAGATTCTGGTGTTTGAATAGAGAAAAGAAGTGGGGAAATGCGGTGATTTCTGAGGCCAAAACACACTTAAGACAATGGGGCACATGGAACCAAACAGAGCCCACCTTAGACATAGTGACCATGGTCTCATACCAAATGACAATATGGTTGGCTTCCATGAAGGGGAATAAACCATTACATTAAATTGTTCATTTAAATTTCATTCATTTTGTAGTGTTGCTTGAATTTAATTCGAAATTAAGTTTGGATTTATAGTTGTATGAGTAACGCATGCATAAGATGTATGTAATATTTTAAGTTTCTACATATTCAAATAATAATATAATAAACAAAAATTAGGGCAAGTCTGTGACTGTGGAGGATTCTTAAATTTTAAAAGGGGGTCTATTCATTACTCAAGTTTGAGAAACACATTGCAGTGGATGATAATATTGCCCAGAGCCTAAATATATCAAACTACAGACCAATAACATCAAATTAGAGTTCTCTGAAAACTGAGTCATGTTTGACTATTGGCTTTTATTATTACTTTATAGGCATTTTAGAGTCATATCCAATTATTTGGGTATTAATAACTTTTCTTTAATTTTTTTCTCCTACTAATTTTGAAAATAAATTGTTAATGATAAAAAAATTGCCCATTTAAAAATGTCCATTTGCTTTCTTTCAATGATATTTATTGAATAGGAGTATTGCCAGGCAAAATATTGGGTTGTCAAAAAATTCATGACATATTTTTTCTGTTTTTCAAAGGTCATTTATTTATGTAAAGAACAAAAATCAGTCAATGAATGTTGTCTGTTTTGTTTGATAACCTTCTGCCATCTTTTAGTGAGCTTCAGAATTCCTCATTCATAGAAGGACCCATCTTTATCAGTGAAAAGTTTAACAAGGTGCTAATTTACAGCTTGATCTGAATTGAATGGTATACCATGCAAGGATTTTGAAGAGAAACAAGTGGAAGTCTGATGGCTCAAGGTTGGGTGAGTATGGTGGGTGTGGCAACACATCCAATCCAAGCTCCAATAATTTTTTTTTTTTGAGAGATTTTCACTGTAGGGTGCGTGCACTCGCCAGACAGACAGAGACATAGGGACAGAAAGCGAGAAATCACCCCCCAGGGGGGATGGTCACGCCGCAATCCCTTCTCCTCCATTCTCCTCTCGGGATCCTGGGCACGCACACACACGCGCCCGGCGTGAGTTGTAAGCCACGGGGTCCGGGACACGAACCGCGGTCGACTATGTGGGAGTCCAGCGACATAGCCATTACGCTAACTGCTGGTTCCCAACTCCAATAATTTTTGATGAGGATCAAATTTAGCAGATAGTATAGTGGTTAAGGTGCTGGACTCCCACATGGTCGACTGTGGTTCTCCAGGACCTGGCGACTTGAAAAATCAATGCCAGGCATGTGTGTATACATGCTCAAAATCCTGAGAGAAGAATGGAGCAAGGATTGTGGTAAGGCCATCCCTCCTAGGAGATAATTTCTTAATTTCTCTGTGTCTCTCTGTTTCTTTTTCTCTGGCAAGTACATGCACCCTATGCCAAAAACCTTAAAAACAAACAAAACACAAAAAAGTTGTGTGTGGTCTCCTGTTGTCATGATGGAACACAAACTCCTTTATGATTAATAAGCTCTGGATGTTTCTGGACGACGGATTCATTCAAATTGTCTTTTTGCCCACAGTACACATTCAAATTGATTGTTTGCTCCCTGATAGGAGCTCAAAAAACACTACACCTTTAAAATCCCACCACACTGAGATTATGATCTTCCTCTGATGAATGTCTGCTTTTGATGTTGTTTGAAGTGAATCATGTTGGGACCAATACTGTTTGCACACCACAGTGTTGTAAACAATCCACTTCCCATCACCAGTATCAGATGCTTCAAAAAAGGATAATTTTCCTCACGTTTAATGAACATATCGCGGATGATTACACATGCCATCAAATGTACTTGAGTTCATGAGGAACCCAAATATTGAGCTTGCTTACCTGTCCCCGCTTCTTCAGGAGGTTGTGAACATTGGGACGATGGATGTTCAATGTTTCTGCAATCTCTCATGTTGTGTAATGTGGGTTTGACTTGATCAATGCCTTTATTTTGTCATCAACCTTGGTGGGCCTCCCTGACCAAGAAGTGTCATTGAGATAAAAATCACGGGCATGGAATTTCATGTACCGTCATTAGCACTGACATTCTTGTAGAGCATTGTCATTGTAAACTATACACAACTTTACACAGTGCACATTCTTCCCTTTACAGAAGTGAAATAGGAAAATTCGGTGAAAATGCACAGCTTAGCCTTTTATCTTCAACTTGTTGTAAAATCTCCAAAACTCAACCAAATTGCTTAATTTATTTAGAATGGAGCTAGAACTGTTAGCTGTCAAATGAAATACCAATAACATAGATGTGAATGACTCTAGCACTTCCAAAAATTAACTAGTGCCATCTGTTCTAAGAATGCATCATGACTTTTCTGACAACCCAATAGTTAGAAATATATATGTATATGTGTGTGTGTGTATATATATATATATATATGTATAAATAAATTAAATGAAATATCTATACATATATATTTACATATGTAAACTAATTACTGTAGATCTATCAATAGAGAGAGAGGGCCAGCCCTGTGGCCTAGTGGTTAAGGGAGCTTGATCCCACATGGCTGACTGCAGTTCAAATCCCCTGGCAGCTTGAAAAACATGCCAGGCACATGTATGTGCATGCCTAAAATCCATACAGAATAAAGAACTGAAGGTAAAGGGATTGAGGCATGACCACACCCTATTGGGGAGTGCTTTCTTTCTCTCTCTTTGTCTCTTTGGCAAGTGGATGCACACTCTGTCAATGAAAAAAATAGAGCGATAGAGATAGATACATGACATAGTTCTTAGCCTTCAGAAGTTCAAAATCTAGAGGGGGAAGTAAATGTAAAAACATATAGTTAAAAAGCAATACAAGTAATTGCTATAATAAATATGTGAACTGAAGTAAAGAGGAGAAATTAAATTTATAAGGAGGAAGAAAAAGGAATTCATTTATATTAGGACTTTTTTATCTATCTCCTTTATAAATTAGAATTTGGGGGGCTGGATGGTGGCTCGGTAGTCAAACATGATGTTCTGTGAGGCTGACTCACATGAGAAGGTTCCAGGTTGTGTCCAGAGATCATACTGCATACACCTGGTATGTGTGTGTCCATGATCTTAGGCTGGCTGAGGCTGGGGTTGGATTATGGCATGAAGACCCTGTTGGGAGTACTGGAGTGCTGCCTCACTTTCTCTCTCTCTCTTGTTCATGGAAGAAGAAAATACACTTAAAAAAAATAAATGAGAAGTTTCACATTCCAGGAACATCTATGTAAAGTTTTAAAAATTTATATCATTAGGAACTAGCAGATGGTTAAAATGGTTACCATGCTGGACTCCCATGTAGTCATCTACGGTTCAAGTCCTGGACTCAGCAGCTTGAAACTCATGCTGGGTATGATTGCGTGCATGCCCAAGATCCTAAGGGGAGGCTGGAGGAGAAGGGATTACACCATGGCTGTCCATCCTGGGGGGTTATTTCTCACTTCCTAGCTCTCTTTCTCTGTTTCTCCATCAAGTGCATGGACCCAATAGCAAAAAATCTCTAAAAAAATATTATCTCATTAAGCAAACAGACCTGCAATAATGTTGAGAGTATGATACAAAAATTTACTGCACAGAATAACAATTGTACAATATTCTAAGGAAGTATTGAAACTAGCCTATTACATAAACCATTCTTTAGCTGTGTGATAACATATGCAAACAGAATATAGTGAATAGAAGGTACACTAAACATGTATCACTTCACTTATTCATGCATTGGAAAAATTTTGTATCTTCTATATATAATGTATGGTATAGGAACTGATAAGAAAATGATGATTAATAAGGCTGCATTCCTATCTCAAGGGAGTTATAATTTTGTAAGGAAATAAAATACTCAAGTGGCTACAGCCCAGAGCAGTTTGTACCAAGCGTCCTGACAGCTATGTAACTAAACTGTAGAAGAGTTCACAGAAAATGCTCAGACTGGGGCTGAGAGGTGACTTGTGAGAGAACATGAATTTGAACTGAAGCATCAAGGATAAGTAGGATTTTGGGAGATGGCCATCATGGAGAGAAGGTTAATGTCCCAAATAAAACAATCTTTTAAATCACATCAGCAGGTGTGGAGAGTTAGGAAAGGAGATGTATCTGAACAATAGCAACTGTTCTAGCTTGGTTTGAGTTTAAGGTACATGGAGCAGAGTTGTGGAAGATAACTTTCAAAAGATTAATTAGCAGGGCCAGCAAGTATCATAGTGGTTAAGGAACTGGATTCCCACACGGCCAACCACAGTTCAAGTCCTGGACCTGGCAGCTTGGAAATCATGCTGGTGTATGTGCGTGCATGCCCAGAATCCTGAGAAGATAATGGAGGAGAAGGAATTGTGGCATGGCCATCCTCCTTCAGGGGTCATTTCTCACTTTTCCTTTCTTTGTTTCTCTCCAGGGAGTGCATATGCCCTAATGGCAAAAACTTAAAAAAAAAAAAAAAAGATTAATTAGCAATAAGTCAGAGATGGTCTGAACCTCATGAAAAGCACACAGTTCTGCAAACATTTACTGAGGGCTTATAATAGCCCAGGAATTGCAGAGGTGAATAAAATGAAGCCTGTACCCTTGGGAACTCAGACACATGATGCTCAGTGCCTTGGAGACAGGTGTAGTGCAGTGATTACAAAGTCTGAGGGTACAAGTTATAATGAAGATGTGTACAAAGGACTGTGGGGACAATTATCTCTCACTGGAGGAGTTAGAGAAAAGAGCAGAGAGGAGATGCTATTGTAACCGAGTCTTTATAAATGAGTATCAACCCCCCCCCAAAAAAAAAAAAGAAGAAAAAAGAAGAAAAAAAACGAGAGATATTTTCTCTGCGCACAAAGCCCAGAAACATGGAAGAGCTGGCTTAATCCAAGAACATATTGTGATCCAATCTGACTCAAGGGGTAAGTGTTGAGAGCTGAGGCTGGAAAGAGAGGTTGGGGTCAAAGTGTGAAGGGCATCAAGCATTGTGCCAAAGGATTTGCACTTAAGTCTTACTGGCCTGCGATTTTTAATCTTTTAGGTTTATGGCACATCTTTAAATACCAGAATTCTTAGCGGGACAATAGAAAGGATTAAAAGTCTGGAAACACTAAAGAAGTCAGCAGCAGTTACAGCACGATCAATAGGATAGTGTAGTTAAGTCTCACAGTGTCTATAAAAACATCCACAGTTACTGCGCTATTCACATGGTTGACCTTCAGCATCGAGCTTCTTTAGGAGCAAGACTATTTACTCCCCGACAGTGTACTCTTGAATACTCAGGGGAGATGTTCTCACACAGGCCTCAAGCACCAGATTGTTTCCTTAGCATAGACTCCACGTGATTCTAAACCTCTTCCTGCTTACTTGCAGCAAGTTGTATGCTATCTACTGCCCCACTAGTTGCTCAGATCAGCATTCTGTTCGACAGAAATTGCTCTTAAAAATTTGAATGCTGGGTGGGGCCAGAAGATGGTGTCATGGTTAAGGCACTGGACCCCCAAATGGCTGACCACAGTTCAAGTCCCAGACCTGGTGGCTCGAAACTCACGCTGAACATGAGTGCCCAAAACTCCCAGAGGAGAAAGGAGAAGTGATTGTGGTGTGGCCATCCTACTCCCCCTGTTGGATGATATCTCACTTTCTCTCTTTCTGTCTCTCCAGTGAGTACATGTGCCCTAATAGCAAAAATCTTGCTTAAATAAATTTTTTTTTGAATGCTGGCAAAAATGAGTTTACTTGTTGTCAAAAGGTGATAGGGTATTTGCAAAACATGCAAGGTATAGAAAGAAAGTACTGTTGTCTTACCTGATGAAAATCATTGCTGTAGGCAATAGGAGTCCTGAAAGACTTTTACCAGGTGGAGCTTATAATCAAAGTGGTGATATGAGCAGAGTTATCAAATTGCCATGGGCAAAATGGGTCGAAGGAGGAGAGGCTGGGAGCTGGGAGAACACGCAAGGCAAGAACTAGAATTAGAACCAGGGTTTCAGTAATAGAGTAGGGCCTTTTTTGTTAAGGAAATATGGGATTTGGCAATTAATTAGATGGGGAAGGGGTGCCATGAAAAGGAGTCAAAGATAGATCTGACATTTTATGCCTGGTTGAATTGAAGAACATTGATGCCATTAACTGAAATAGAAATAGTCAGGAATAACATCTATTTAGGATTACATGAGAAACGTGGCTCAGACTAATTGAGTTTTAAATAGTAGTTATAAATTAACCACAATTAATGATGTCTTTCAGAATATTCTTCTTAAGAAATATTATTATTTTAGTTGTCAGAGGGTACATGCACTTGCCAGAAAGAGACAGAGACAGGGAAAAAGTACCCCCCTATGGGGTGTGGTCATGTTGTAATCCCTTCTCTATTGCTCGATCCTGTTGAGATTTGGGGCATGCCTATGGCTGGCCTTTTAGAATATTCTCATTGTTCTAAAAAACCTGGGGAAAGTAGATAGTACCCAGTATGGCAATTCAGTGTATGTTAGCTTTTTACTCATATTGTTTTTACATATAATTCCCTGTATGGTAAATGAGCTCGCTGGAGATAGACAGTGAGAGAGAGAGAGAGAGAGAGGGGAAAGTGAGAAAGAACTCCCAGTGGTGGTGGTCATGCTGCAGTCCCTTTGTCTCCATTCTTCTCTTGGGATTTTGGGCACCTGTGCCCTGGTATGCCTTCTAAGTGGCTAGGCCTTGGGACTCACACCACACAGTTGACCATGTGGGATCCAGCCACCGTAACCTCCACACCATCTACTGGTTTGATGTAATTTTGTTTTTTGTGGAACTCAGTAATATAAAAATTTCCGGAACACTAATAGACCTTAAGAAGGAATATTCTGGGGCTGCATCTCCCAAGAACTAGTATTCTGCTTATAGATGAGTGGTTCAAAACTGTTTGCCAGTCTAGGGATGCTGGAAGTCCACGTCTCCTGAGAACCATGTCTATAAGGTGGGTTTTGCAGGCCTTCTCTTTGCACCAGGAATGTAGCATATGCAGAGCACGGAATATGATCAGCCTCTGTCTAGCAGGCAAACGTGAAGTAGAGTGGTATCTAGGTGACTGCATTTTGAGCCTTGTTATTTTTCTTACAACAAATGAGGAAGTGAAAAACAACTTTCGCTTGTTAGAGATTTCACCAATTTGAAAAACGGAAATGAAACCCTTACAACAACCCAAACCCACAATTTGGTGGATTTAAACACAGAATTGAGTAATTGGACACCCCCCCCCCCAAAGCCTTTCTTATGATGCATAAACCAGAGCCAGGAGCTCCAGATTTTCCAGAGTTGCCTCTGATGTCTTTGTCAGTGGCCTTCATCTTATTATGCAGGAACCTAGGATGGCAGAGGAGGTGATTTCACTGGTATTCCTGTCACTAGATCAGTTTGCAATCATCCACATTTCCTGCAGAAGCTGTCAATGGGAACCTGCAGGGTGAGAGGAATTTGGAACCTGAGGAAAGGACCCTGGCTTTGCAGGAGTGGGAAAGTAGATAGGGAGAGGGATTCGTTGAGACTGATGAGTTTTCTTTCTTTTTGTTGTTTTTGTTTTCAACAGCATTTTCTCCCTTCATCACCTTCTGAACTCAAGAGTCCTCTAAATTAACTATTTAATTATCAAAGCATAATAGTTCAAAACAATTTTACTTTCCCTGGCCCCTGATCTATAATGAAGGTATTGGTGGAAAGAGAGTTATAATTGACACATGGAAGTTTAAAGTAGAAGGTCCCGAGCTACTCTGGCTTGGCAATGAAAAGAGCAAGTGGGTGCCTTTGTCGATGGCCAGAGTAAGGATGGTCCTGATCATTCCCACTGTTTACATTCTTCTGAGTCATTGGTAGAAGCAGCACTAAATGCTTGGTTAAGTTCACAGGGCTTATTTAACTTCCTTCCACAACTCCAAGATAATAGCTCAAACATTTTGATTTGAGGCACCTTAAGGGCAACACAGAATGCTGACAAAATTATGAAGATATGAGGGCCAGATGGTGACACAGTGGTGACTCCTCTGAACTTAGATAAGAAATGTCTTAGATTTGCTCCCTGGGACCTCCCCGAGCTTGCTAGGCCTGAGTGCATATGCTTGCAGTCTAGTCATTGGGACTGGGAGTAGATCATGGCACAAAGACCCTGCTGGGGGTGATTGTTCTTTTCTCTTTTTCTCTGTTTCATGGGAGAAATAAATACACCTAAGACATGTTTATAAGGATATGTAGAATCGTTTTCTCTAAATGTTAGAAGGAGACCCCTCTCTTCTCTGTACATGTTGCTTTGATTAGTCATGTTTTCATAGGGCCAGTTTCCCAGTTTCAAATGTAGGATAAAATTAAGGACAGCAGATTAAGAGCGAATGAAATAGGCAGTGTTTTCTCAAGCCATTCCAAATGTTAGAATGTTTCAGGCAAATAATTTGAATGACTTTTTAACCTCAAAGAACAAACTCTGGAGCTAGGTTGTGAGGCATGTGGCACTGCTTGAAGCATATGTCTGCCCTACTGCAACCTTGCTGTGCCTCAAAGGTCACTGTGACAGCAGGGACAGAAGTTCTGGACTAGCCTCCTCCATTTAGCAAGATAGGTTCATTTCCAGAAGGAACATGACCTAACTCATGAGATATGTGAAGAATAAAATGGACATGTAATCCATATAAACTTGATTTAAAATATTAGAGCCTTTAAGTTCTTAATAAATAAATTAATTAATTAGTGGACTATATTTATATATATTAAGAGATTTTTGCTATAGGAAATGTGTGCTTGCTTGAGAGACAGAGACAGAGAGACAGAAAGCAAGAAATCCCCCTTTAGAAGGGATAGCCACACCGCAATCCCTTCTCCTCCAGTCTCCTCTTGGGATTTTGGGCACACATGCACATGTGCCTGGCATGAGTTTTAAGCTGCTGGGTCTGGGACTCAAACCGTGGTTGACTATGTGGGAGTCCAGGTACATAATCATTACACCATCTGCCGGTCCCTTATTCATTTGTATTTTGAGACAGAGTCTTGCTGTTTTCCAGGCTGTTTTCTAACTTGTGTTCCTCCTGCCTCTTTCTCCTGAGTTGCTGGGATTATAGGCATGCATCTCCACACCTGGCTTTATCTATTTGTTTGTTTGTTTATTTATTTTAGATTTCACCATAGGGTACATGTGCTTGCCAGATAGAAACAGACAGAGACACAGAGAGAGAAAGCAAAAAGTCACCCCCAGGGGGTATAGCCACATCACAACTTCTCCTCCATTCTCCTCTTGGGATTTTGGGTGTACACATACGAGCCTCGAATGAATTTCAAGCCACTGTGTCTAGGGCTCAAACTGCTGAGTTGGTCATGTGGGATCTAGTGCCTTAACCACTATGCCACCTGCTGGCCCTGGCTTAATTAATTAATTAATTAAAAAAAATTTTTTTGAAGAGGTTTTCGCTATAGGGCACGTGCGCTCACCAGACAGAGACAGAGAGATAGAAAGCGAGAAATCACCCCCCAGGGAGGATGGCCATGACACAATCCCTTCTCCTCCATTCTCTTCTTGGGATCTTGGGTACACATGCACACGCGCCCGGCGTGAGTTTAAGCCACCGGGTCCGGAACTTGAACGGTGGTTCACTACGTGGAGGTCCAGCGACATAGCCATTACGCTAACTGCTGGTTCCTGGCTTAATTTATTTTTAAGAAAAACATTTATTTATTTCTTCCATGAGCAAGAGAGACAGAGAGATGGAGACATAGCACCCTCAACAAGGTCCCTACGTCATGACCACTGTCTAGTCTCACTGGATCATGGGCACACATATTCCTGGCATGTTCAGGAAGGTCTCTGGATATGAATCTTAAATTTTTCCATGTGGGTCAGCCTCACAGAACAGTGTGACTACTGTGCCACTACCATCTGCCACACCAGTTCGTTTTATTTTCTTAAGAAATTTTTTTTTTTTTTTGCCCTTGGGCATGTATGCTCACCAGAGGCACAGAGAAAGACAGAGAGACAGAGACAGAAAGCAAGAAATTACCTCCTGGGGGGATGGCCATGCTGCAAGCCCTTCTCCATCCTCCTCTTGGAATTTTGGGCATGCACACACACACACACACACACACACACACACACACGTCTGATGTGAGTTTTAAGCTGCCGGTTATGGTACTCGAACCGCGGTCGACTACATGGGAGTCCAGTGATGTAACCATCATGCCATCTGCTGGTCCCGACCCCAGTTCTTAATTAAAATACACCTTTGACTGGTTCTGAATTGAATCAAGTGTTATTCCTTTGATCTCTACTACTAAGGCAGGAAGAAGTAGGTATTTCTGTGTAGCTCATTAATAAGGCAACTCTGGCTTCCACCTTGTAAGCCAACTGTCCTGAGCTAGAGAAGTGACTGTTAGTTTATAATATCTGCACTTCTGGGATACAACAGCAGCTTCTGTTTGCTTCTTTGCATTTTCTCAATTTCTCTTCACTATCTCATAACCAGGTGAGATTCTATTTATTATACATTTATTTTTTTCAGCTTATTAATGTACTGCCATGCCTCCTGGCTACAAAAATATGATAAAATCATTTGGAAAAGAATTAAATAATTAATGAGAAATTTTCCCCTTAGCTTATGACATTCAAAAAATAAATCTTATTCAAAAACCTTAAAGTGTTGTGGACTCAACTTTCAACCCTTAAGGATGGGAAATACACAGTTCTCTGGATGGCAGAAAGAATGCCTTAAGAGTAGATTTTTTTCCTCCTTAGTCTAGGAATTGTTAACAGGACCATCCAGGACAAATTTAATTGACATAGGACAAGATCGAAATAGCCTACCACTGCCACTCTTAGATTCTCTGAGGTCTTTTGAGCATTAGTCATTTCAGGAGCTGCTCTGACAATGAAAGGACAGTCCCAGTTTGTCTGTTCCTTTTCAATAGATCCAGTTTTAGTTAGGGGAAAATGAAGCAGTTACCAGACCAGAGACCTTTATTAGACTGGGAATATTTCCTTTTATTTATTTGACAGATAGTTTTCTGAACACCTCCTATGTGCCATAACCTGTGCCATAACCTGTGCCCTAAAGAAACAGATCTTATTTTATTTGAGCAAATATTGTGAGATTACAGATAGTCCAGGTTATGGACCCTGTCTGAGGGATGGGAAGCCATCAAAGGCTATGAAGAAATCTGGAATTTTACCTTTCTTACAAGCTACCCAGATAGCCTGGTAATGTTTCATGGATGCTGGCAGAAGACCTAAAACTCATGGGTCACAGACAAATGACTTTATTACTGATAGGACTGAGCAGCATGTGCATGATGCTGGTACCAGGTCCATGCCCCCAGGCCCCATGGTGCTGAGAAATAGCCCTGGCAATGAGTAATCGAGGTCTTGTGTTCTTGGCAAACCTGGCAAGAATTTTCAAGGATGGATGCTCAAGGGCTATGACAGATGGCCTTTTCTAGCAAAAACTTCACTGAGAAGATCCATAGGCTGGGCCAGACTTGTGGCACAGTGATTAGGTGCTGTGCATCAGGAGCCGGATACCACATGGCCAACTGTGTGGCTCCCATGTCTGCCCCAGTAGCTTGAAAAAACATGGCAGGTTTGTGTGTATGCATGCCTATAATCCTGATAGGAAGGGCGAATGGAAAAAAGAGAATTATGGAATGACCATACTCTGTCGAGGGGGCACACTCTCTTTGTCTGTCTCCCTCTGGTGAGTGTACATGCCTACTGGCAATAAAAATGGGTAAAAAAGAAAGAAGAGACTCATTCCAGTCAGAGGAAAAACATGTTTTAAAAGACCCTGAGGCATGAGAGGCACTGATCTGTTTTAGGAGCGTCTGGCATAATGGGGATGTTGATCACAAGGCTAAACAAGCAGGCTGGTATCCAATCATGAAGGACTATGTGTGCCATTGAGATTATAGAGCATGACCTTTTGATTGACAGGTTTTAGAGATATTTTTGTTTTAGGGTGTATGCACTTGCTGGAGAGACAGAAAGAAACAGAGAGATAGAAAGCAAGAGGTCACCTTCTAGGAGACATGGCCACAACACAATCCCTTCTTCTCCATTCTCTTCTCAGGAGTTTGGGCACACATGCACATGAGCCTGCATGAGTTTCAAACCTCTGGGTCCAGTACTTGGACTGCGGTCCTCCATGTGAGTGTCCAGCACCTTAACCACTATACCACCTGCCAGCCTCATTATTTTAACTTAACCCATTTTGGTGTGGAATTGCTGAGTGATCAGACCCAGCACCTGTGCTGGTTATTGTCCTATACTCATGAAGATTTAGAGATGCGGATACAGAGAGGAGAGTAAAGCAGTTTATTAGGGGAGGAGAAAAGCTTCCAATGCAATGGAAGGGAACCTGAAGGAGGGTTGTGGAAGAGAACAGGGGGCAAAGGGTTTTTATCTGGCAATCTGAGCAAGGGGATGGCTTTCTGATAAGGAAGTGGACTTTAGAAAATAGTTACAAACTGGGACTAGCACGTAGTTAACTGCAGTTTGAGTACTGGACCTGGAGGCTTAAAATTCACCCCTGACGCATGTGTGTACATGCTCAAAATCCCAAGAGGAGAATGAAGAGATTGTGGTATGGCCATCAATCCTAGGGGGTGATTTCTCACTTTCTGTCTCTGTCTCTGCCTCTTTGGGCACCCTAAAGTAAAAAATCTCTCTCTATAAAAAAGAAAAGAAAAAAGGAAAGAAAATAGTTACATAGTAGTCTGAGTGATTTATTACCCTATTCTTTGTTGGATCATCAGACCATAGCAATCTAGACCTTCTGTTAGGATACAGTTACTAAATGGAAATCATTTCTCTTGCTACAGTTGCTTTGAGTCCTAAGGTAGCCAGCTTTTGGCTGTGAAAACATAGTTACGGCGATTCCATCTTTTTTTTTTTTTTTTTTTTGAGAGGTTTTTGCTATAGGGCGCGTGCGCTCACCAGACAGACAGAGAGAGACAGAGAGATAGAAAGCAGGAAATCACCCCCCAGGGAGGATGGCCACGCCGTAATCCCTTCTCCTCTCGGGATCTTGGGCATGCACGCACACGCGCCCGGCGTGAGTTTAAGCCACCGGGTCCGGGACTCGAACCGCGGTCGACTATGTGGGAGTCCAGCGACATAGCCATTACGCTAACTGCTGGTCCCCCATCTTCACTTTATCCTGTGTCCTCAATATTCCTATATCCAGCCTTTGTAGTGAGGAGTCATAAATTCCTTAGAGATGTGTGAAAAGTTGTATATTGTACATTAACTAGATCATAGAGGAAGAACACAGAGACTTCATTAAAAAGAAAAACACAAGTGACTCCCTTTTGGGGCCCTTACTCTATCTACCTGTTAGTGGGTCTAACTCCTATGTCAATTTCAGGACATTGTAAGCAGAGAAATAACATTACTTATTTAACTTAATTTTTCTAGTATCTGGTAATAATGTGGGAGATAGACTGGAATTAAAAATAAGCTCAAGGGGTCTTCTATCAGGTGTCTTTGGAACACCTCAATTCTATGCCTTTTAAATCCCTTGCATGAAAAAAAATCCCAGAGGGCATGTGTACTTGCCTGAGAAAAAGAAAGCTCCCCTAATTTCATGGAGCATGGTCACACCACAATCCCTTCTCTATTTCCCCATTCTGTCAGGATATGGAGCATGCACACACCTGCAACTGGCATGTTTTTCAAGCCACTGGGGTTGGAATTCGAATCACCAATCAGCCATGTGGGATTCTGCTCTCTTGACCACTGGGCCATGGGGCTGCTTCTCTCCCTGGATTTTTTAATTTCTATTTTTCTAAGGCTTCACTACCTTATCCTACCCTTCGTCTCAGGGATCTTGTATATTCACCTTCATGCCTACCAGCCCTCTCTCTTCATTACACATTAAGTGTGCTCAGATATCTGCTGATATAGAGTAGAAATATTTCTGTTTAATTTATTGAGTGATCAGTACTTTTAGAGTTGTAAACAAGCTATTTTTTGAGAATTTAAACACCTTCCTATATGCCAATATTCTAGTAAGAATTTTTACTTGGCATGATACAATTTATGAATCCAAGTCTAAAAGGTAAATGGTAGCATTGAATTCATTAAAATTAACACATATTCTCTATTTCAAGTAGTGTTTATTTTTAAAAAAGAATCATACAAAGACAAGTATAGGTACATTTTTAGAGATTAAAAAATAGGGACTAGCAGTTAGCACAATAACTATGTTGCTGAACTCCTATGTAGCTGACTGCAGTTCGAGTCCAGGATCTGGTGGCTTAAACTCACGCCGGGTGCATGTGCTGCATGCCCAAGCTCTCGAGAGGAGAATGGAGGAGAAGGGATTGTGGCATGGCCATCCCCCCCCCCGGGGGGGGGTGATTTCTCGCTTTCTGTCTCTCTGTCTCTCTCTGTCTTTCTGGCGAATACACGCCCTATAGCATAAACCTCTCCAAAAACAATCAAAAAAAAAGATTAAAAAATAGAAATAAACTATACTGAGCATAAGAAAACCAAAATAAAAGTGTTTTATTTTCTTTGTGATCATAGTTTTTATTTTTACAAATTTTCCAGAGGGCATGTATACTTGCAAGAGAGAGAGAGAGAGACAAAGAGAAAGTACTCATCAATGGGGTGTGGTCATGCTACACTCCCTTCTCCTCCATTTTTCCATCTGGTTGGGATTTTGGGCATGCAGCGTATGTGCCCAGTTTGTTTTTCAGGCTCTTGAAGCTGGGATTTGAACCATGGTCAGTCATGTGGGATCTGGCTCCCTTAACCACCAGGCCATGGGACTGGCTCTTCTCAGTGATTTTAAATCTCAATTTTTGCACTGTGTTCTGGGGCAGAAGTGATGAAGATTATTTTAAAAACCTGTTCTGGGAAAATGCTCTCAGACAGTCTCCATGTAAGTTTCCTGTGCCACTAACAAATGACAACACATTTAGTGACTAAAAACAACACAGGTTTACTCTTGTACAATTGTGGAGGTCAGAAGTCTGTTTTCACTGGCAAAGTCAAGAGGTTAGTGGAACTGGCTTCTCTGGAAGCTCTGAGGATGAGGATCTTGCCCTTGCCACTTTTAGCTTCTGGTGGCTTCCTGTATTCTTTAACTTGTGGCCTCTTGCTCTGTTTTCGAAGGGCATCTTGCCAAGCCCTGTTTCCTGCATCACCTTTCTTCAGATCTGACTTCTCCTCTGCCCCTCTTATAAGGACCTTATGATGGCATTGATGACATCAGGACCACCAGACAATCCTGAATAACCCCCCTCATCTCAAGATCCTTAACCTAATCCCATCTGCAAATTTCCTTTTGCTTTAGAAGGAACATTCTCAGATTCTGAGGATTAGAAGGTTGAGATATGGGATGAGAGGGTGCAGGTCATTATTCAGCCTACCACAATTTTTCTTTCCAGTGGAAACCATTGTGATTTTATCTTTCCCACACTTTCCTTGATGTGGGGTTACAACTGAGATAATTGGGCTCCCTGGGCACGTCACTCATGTATTGACCTGTTTTAGAATAAATTTAGAATAATAAGCCGTGGGAGCTTGAGGCTTCTGGGGGAATCCTCCTTCTTCACAGAATGACTCATCTTTGAATCTGCCAGACAGATTTGCTATCTCCATCTCTCTTTTGCTAGAATGTACCAGACCTTGTTTGTACCTCCCACCCCCCATCCTTCCCATTTCAGCAGATCACGTCTCAGACTGCAAACTGCATGTGTCTGCATCTTTTTGTACATCAGAGCCTGTACTGCTTGTGCATAGGACAGGCTGGAAATGCTACAGAAATGAACAATCCCATGCCCCAGCACGCTTGACTCAGGAATGGAACTAGTATGTAAATATCCCAGTTTCCTCATTTCTTTTTTTGCAATTTGATTTTAATTGCCAGAGTGTTGTGCTTGCCAGAAAAATAGAGACAGACAGAGAAAGGGAGAGGAAGAGTGTATCCCTGCAATGGAGCATGGTTATGCCACATTCCCTTCTCTCTTTCTCCATCCTGTTGGGATGTGTCTGCTGTATTTTTCAAGTCACTGGGGCTGGGATTCAAACCATGGTTAGCCATGTGGATTTGACTTCTTATACACAATACTTAACCATTGTGTTAAGAGGGCCAGTCCTGCAATTTGTGTTATTGAGATATAAGTCACATAATATAAAATTCATCATATTAAGCATACAGTTCCCTGAGTTTTAGTAAATTCACAGTGTTGAACACCTATCACCACTGTCTAATTTAAGAACATTTTAAAGATTTTTTAGTTTTGTTTTGGTTTTGTTTCCTTCCTTCCTTCCTTCCTTCCTTCCTTCCTTCCTTCCTTCCTTCCTTCCTTCCTTTTCTTTCTTTCTTTCTTTCTTTCTTTCTTTCTTTCTTTCTTTCTTTCTTTCTTTCTTTCTTTCTTTCTTTCTTTCTTTCTTTCTTTCTTTTTGGCTATAGGGCATGTGGACTTGCCAGAGAGAGACAGAGAGAGAGACACACAGAGAGAAAGTGAGAAAGCACCTTCTAGTAGGGATGATCACGCTGCAATTCTTTCTCCTCAGGATTTTGGGCATGCACACACAGGTGCCCAGGGTGATTTTCAAGCTGTCAGGTCCAGAACTCAAATTGTGGAATCAGCCATGTGGGATCCAGCTGCCTTAACCTCCATGTCATCTCCTGGCCCCCAGAACTTTACAACAAAATCTTGCTATGTTGTAATTTTCCTGCCTCAGCCTCCTGACTAGCTGGGACTATAGACACACACCACAATAACTGCTCGTGAAGGTCTGCCACCTAGAATGGAACTGGGATTCCCATGTGGCTTCAGCTTGTCAGGTAACAGTATCTATTAGAGCCTATTGTTTCTGAGCTTTATTTTATAACATTTCTATCTCCCCCAAAGCAACCCTGTGCCTGTTAGTAGTTACCCCAAGTTTTCCCTATCCTCCTTTCTTGGTCTCTACTTTTTGAACCAGTTTATTATGGACAGATTATGTGTTCTATTTCACACTGAGAGAATCACAAAACATGAGGTCTCTTGTTTCTTGGATGGAAAACTTCAAGACACACTAGTTCAATGCTGGTTCTCAGATTTCTCCAGCAGGATTATGCATGAGTAGCCCACAGTGAAAATGAGTAATTGATTGGCTGCTTTTTCTTTCCTGTCTTCCCAAATTTCCCACCGGTATTTCCAGGATCATCTCTCTCATAACATGTTTGCACTCAAGTCTATGCTTTGGGGTCTGCTTCTGGAGGAACCCAAACTGAAGTACTATCCCATTCATCTAATATACTCTGACTACTCTGTCTTGGCACATTGTTCAGTGTTGAAGACACAACACAAACAAGTTGGCCATCGTACCTGCTGTCATGGAGGGTATTTACAGGGAGTGAAGGCGTGAAGCCAATTAGAAGTGAGAGTGGGTCTATTTCTGGGTTCCCTATTCTGTTCCATTGGTCTATGTGCCTGTTTTTGACTATCACAGCATTGTAATGTATCTTGGGGTCAGGAAGTGACTCCATTCCCTCTTTTTGTGCAGTATTGCTTTAGTGATACGGGGCCTTTCATGATTCCAGGCAAATTTTATGATTATTGTTTTTCTAATTCTGTGAAGAATGTCTTTGGTAATTTGATTGGGATTGCATTAAAGTTATAAATTAATTTGTGTAGAATTGACATTTTAATTGTGTTAATTCTTCCAATCCAGGAACATGGAATGTCCTTCCACTTTTTTGTTTCATTTTCAATTTCTTTTTAAGTTTTTTTTTTTTTTTTTTCTGTTTTCCTTCTAGAGGTCTTTGACTTCTTTGGTTAGGTTTAGTCCTAGGTTTATTATTTCTTCTTGGCTATTGTAAGTGGAATTGTTTTCTTCAATTCTACCTCAGTCTATTCGCTATTGGTGTATAGAAGTTCTATAGACTTTTGTATGTTGATTTTGTATCCTGCCACTTTACCTTATTCATCTATCATTTCTAGGAGGTTTTTTGAGGCTACTTTTGGGTTTTCAATAGATATAATCATGTCATCTGCAAATAGAGATAATTTCACTTCTTCTTTCCCTGTTTAAATGCCTTTTATTTTAGTCTTTTGTCTGATTGCATTGGCTAGAACTTCCAGTACTATATTGAAAAGGAGTGAGAAAGTGGGCAGCCTTGTTCCAGTTTTCAGTAGAAAAGCTTTCAACTTTTCCCCGTTCTATATGATGTTAGCTATGAGTTTTCCATTATATATTTTTATTATGTTGAGAAAAGTCTCTTCTATGCCAGTTTGCTGATAGTCTAATCATAAAGGGATGTTGCATTTTATCAAGTGCTTTTTCTGTACTGATTGATATGATCATATGGTATTTTAATCTTTCCTTCTGTTAATATGGTGTTTTACATTTATCTCACTATTAACAAAAATCAACTAAAAATGGATCAAAATTCTAAACATAAAACCTCAGACAATAAAACTACTGGTGGAAAACACAGGAGAAACTCTTGCAGACACTGGAGTTGGCAAAGACTTTTTAAATAAGACACTCAAAGTACAGGCAATAATCTCAAAAATAGACAAGTAGAATGACATCATCTTAAAAAGCATCTCCACATCAAAAGTAACAATAATTAGAGTGAAAACCCTGGGAATGGGAGAATACATTTGCTAACTATGCCTCAGACAAAGAACTGATTACCAGAATATTCAGGGAACTCAAGCAGCTTACCTGAAAAAGTAATACTCAATCTAATTAAAAGATGGGCAAATGAGCTGGATGGACAACTCTCCAAGGAAGACATATGAATAGCCAAAAAACATATGAAAAAATGCTCAACGTCCCTTAAGGAAGGAGCAAATCAAAACCACAATGAGGTACTATCTAACCCTAGTCAGAATGGCTAAGATTCAAAAAACAAAACACAAAGAATGATAAGTGCTGGTGAGGCCGTGGTGAAAAGGGAACTCTTCTATACTGTTGGTGGGAATGTAAATCAGTACCACCACTAGTGGAGAACAATATGGAGGCTCCTCAAAAATCCACAACTATAACTACCCTACAATTCAGTAATTATAAACTATTATGGGTAGTAATTCTCCTGGGGATCTATCAAAAGGATAGGAATACACTCAGTTGGAAAAGTACTTGCATATCCATGTTTATTGCAGCATTATTCACAGTTGCTAAAACATGGAATCAATCCAAAAATCCTAGAACAGATGAATGGGTTGAAAAAATGTGGCACATATACAGTAGGGAATACTACTCAGTCATAAAAAACAATGAGACCCTGGCATTTGATTGAAAGTGGATGAATATGAAAGATTTAATGCTGAGTGAAGCAAGCCAGACTATGAAAGAGAAACATTGTATGACCTTACTTAACATATAGCAAATGTCTGCACTCTATGGCAGAATTGAAAGACTGGAAGGTATAAATGCTTGGAGAACAAATGTAGATAGCAGAGACAGTGTGGGAGGAGAATGGACAATAAGCATTCGTTGTGGGAGGGAAGGAATTAAGGGGAGGAAAGAAGAAGTAAAATCATTTGATGAACACAAAAATGGAAAATTATCTGGTGATGATAATGTACATGTTAATATCTTTGGACTAACATAATGTATTCATACCAGGAAAATCCATTTTTTTAATGCTGTAAAGACGTACAATGATTGGATGTAAAAAAAATAACAAAATAAAAAAAGAAAATATATTTTATCTTAAAAACAGAATGTCTGAGGGCATTTAGTTTTATTTAATTTTGTTTTATCTTTTTTTAAGAGTGAAATTGAGCTGGGGCTCCTGCCCCGGCGCGCTCAGACCCCCCCTCTGGGGGGGCCCCCGCAGCCCAGGGCTCACGCCCCCGTGCGCAGCCGTGCCACCGAATGGCCGGCCCCCCTCCTGGGGGGCTCACGCCCCGGCGTTCCGCTGCCCCTCCAGGGCCGGCGG
>NW_006159773.1:3675948-3685307 GCF_000334495.1 Tupaia belangeri chinensis
GGGGGTGAGTTCTCGCTTTCTGTCTCTATGTCTCTCTCTGTCTGTCTGGCGAGTGCACGTGCCCTATAGTGAAAAAAAAAAAAACTCTCAAAAAAAATATTTAAAAATTAAAAAAAAAAAGGAAGTTAGTTTGCTTTTTTTTTTTCTCTTTATTTAGGAAGATAGTTTTCTATGGCACATTGTGGGGATAAAGAGCTATTTCAGAATATTTTATGGAATGATTTTTTTAAGAGGTTTTTGCCATAGGGTGCGTGTGCTCACTGGAGTGAAACAGAGAAAGTGAGAAATCAACCTCCAGGTATGGAGGACAACCATGGATTCCAGGGAAAAAGGGGAGGAAGGTGGGACATAGCAGAGGGTGGGGGATGGGGAATCAGGGATGGCAAGACAAAGGGCAAGGTATGCAGGACGTAAGAATTGGAAAATTATTTGCTGAGAACATATATGTGGATGTACTTGATTGAGACAATGCACAGTGTATTTTGGATGGAAAATTCATTTGTGTGTTGTGATGGTGTAAAGTGAATTAATAAATAAATAAATTAAAAAACAAAACAAAACAAAACAAAACAAAAACCAAACACCTATTTTGGGGCCAGCAGGTGCCATGGTGGTTAAAGTGCTGGATTCCCACATGGCCAACTGTTGTCCGAGTCCCAGATCTGGTGTCTTGCTTTCTCACGCCAACCCGCCCTCCCCCACCATCACAGCCCCCTCCCCCTGTGAGCACATGTGTCCTGTGGCAAATTTTTAAAAAAATAAATAAAAATTTTAAAAATTATACCTATTTTGATAGCTGTGACCAGTGTGGAATTTGGAAGCATTATGAAATACTTGGTAAAGTAAAATAAGATATTATTTATAGTCTCTGCTTCTGCCATTGTGTGACCTATTAAATCTAGTCTTTGATTTTTGCATAACTTTTTTCCTAGACTATAAAGTATGTGTTCTTCACTGTTAAAAAAAAAAGAGTGAAATTGAGATGTTTCTAACTTCCTACCTTTTTGTTACATGCATTTTATTTATTAATGGTCATCAAGAGTTTGTGGAAAATGTGTATTGTAAAAAAACTACATGAATATTAAAACTTTTTTTTGCAGCAAAATAAACTCATTCTTTAATTAAAAAAAATACAACAACAAAGAAGCAAGATGGGAATAGTAAAGGAGTGGGTGAGGGAAGACCTTCTAGGGTGAGACCTGAGAAACAGGAAGCAGTTACCTGGTGAAGGTGAGGGACTATCCTGGGCACATGGACCTATTCTAAGATGCCTGGTGCTTCAGGAAACTGAGAGAAATGCATATGGCTTTTGCACAAAGAGTTGGAGGAGAATAATTGTGATAAATATTTAGCTGTGGAGTGTGTACTCAGCAGATAGCCTACAGCCATCAGGTCCTTCAGATTGACTTCAGCTCCCAAGAGCTGCTCCTACAGTTTGGGTGTCCCCCCGCCCCCAAATTCATGTGTTGGGACTTGGTTGTATCATAACGGTGGAAAGTGTATTGGAAGGGTCTTAAGTGAAAACTCACTCCCTTCATGCTATCCCAGAGTAGCCACTATAATTGAGTTTTCGTGTGTTCATAAAAGGAGAAATAGACCATAATAGACAAAACCAGAAACTTATAGGCAGCCACTCTGCTCAAGATTTGGCCCTTCATCATTTTGTGATGCCTTTGGACTTTCCACATGTCCAGACTGGGTGAATCAAACCTCTGTTCTCTTAAATCTGCCCAGTCTCAGGTATCTCTGTAAGCAATGCAGTAACAGACTAAGACAGCTGCCTGAGGCCATGCCCTTTGTGAGTAGCCTGCTGCAGACTGTGTTCTAGAACTTCACATACATGGAATTCTTTTTACTTTTATGTAGTCAAAACATTTTACTATATGGAAGGACAATAAAACTATACAGTTTTTTTCTCTGAAATTACCAGTAAATCCCTAAAGACAGTACCCTACTCTCCACTCTTAAGGAGAGAGGAGAGTACTTGATTTTATCTGGTTTAAGGGGAGGCACCAGATCCCAAGGACAAGAATAGAGAAAGAGACAGGAAAGAGGAGCTGTGGGTCAGGAATCCCTGATCTGTTTCCTGCCATGGACCCATGGATGGGAAACCCAGGTAGGAGCGTGTGTGAGACATTATGCCAGACAGAGAACACCTTCAGCACCCCAATGAGCTTTGTAAGGTGGCCTCTCAATTGCTTTGGGACCAACACCCATTACTAAGAAGTGACTGAGTGAGACAGGGATACAGAGGCCCAGACGTTTGGCCTGGTGGAGATATTCTGACAGCCACAACTCACCTCAGAGCTCCCTATAGAGTTTGTGGAGTCCACTTTGCAGTTCAATAACTTCTTCAGTTCAACCTTGTAGTGGTCCTTTCCCTTCACAGGTGTCGATTGTTAAACATCATGTTCCTTAAACTGTCAGAACCTGCTCCTGGAGAACTCAGTGTGAGCAGCTGTGAAACAAGGAGGCTCTCATATACATGTATATTGCAAAGTTTCTCTAGAACACAAAGAAGGGCAGGGTTCTTGTGACCTGAGATGAACTATGTTTAGAGGATCAAGAGTAACTTCGGAGTCTTCATGGAAAGATTTACAGGTAAGTTTGGGACATGTAAGTTGAAAGATTCTGAAAGTCAGAGAACTTGGGGGAATAAGAATTTGTGTTGAGCACCAATATTTTGGGGTGTATTTAAATTGCATTTTATTTTTTTGTATGTATTTTTCTAAATTTGTCTCAAACCATATCATTTATATATATCTATATATATATATTAACCACACTAGTAAGATGGCTGTTTGGATTTACATGTTACTTTATCCTTGGAATCCCCCAGGAATGTGAGCAAAAGGGAACATCATAGAAATATTTTTTCCATAGAGATAATATTAGATTCCACACAGCTAGCATTTAAATTTTATGTTCTGTCTGGGCAGTAGACTTTTAAAATAATAATTAGATGCTACTCCAGTGGGTACTTTGAAAAGTGTTAAAATATTAAATAACTTGATGAATGTTTAACTTACATTAGCCGGAACAGGAGTATTTACATTCCTCCGTCTTACTTTAGGGTGTCCCACGATGATCCAGTCTGCACCCAAAAATACAGGTATAGGAGTTCCTTCTTACCCTAAGGGTCCTGAGATGCTGCAAAGATCTGTCCTCATTACAGATATCTAAGGGGACATAGGAGGTGGCCTGGCTCCAGTTACTGGGTAACCAGTCACTTAGGGGGCTGTTTCCAAAGCAAGTGAGTGCTGTCTTGCAGGACCTGCTGAGACACTGAAAGTGCTTCCTTCTGGCATAGCACCTGGTAGACTGCACTGCCTCATGCTCCCACGTCCCACCCCAGCACCGCCTGACCTGGGGACCCATGAAGGAGGCAGCCCTGGGATTCCTGACCTAAAGTCCCCTTTTAGTCACTTCTTCAGGCTTCGATGCTTCCTCTTAGACCAGATGGACATCAAGTAACCTCCTCCCTCTTTGAGGGTGGGAGTGCTATCTTTAGGGCTTTACAAGTGATTTCAGAAAGAAAAAAAAGTACAGTTTAAAAAACTTGCCACATAGTGAAATATGTTTCTAATGTGGACAAAAATGGAAAGAATTCCATTTACATGAAGTTAAACAAAACTTTTCTATGATGGTAAGATTCAGAGTAGTGGTTTCTCTAGAGGGGGAATTGCCTGGACAATGGGGCATGAAGATCTTTTCCAGCGTGAAGGACAAGTTTTATTGCTTCTCTTCCTTCAAGAAAGAAGGAAATGGCAAGACCAGCAGTTAGCATAATGGCTATGTTGCTGGACTCCCATGTAGTCAACTGTGGTTTGAGTCCCAGACCTGGTGGCTTAAAACTCACGCCAGGCGCATGTGCATACATGCCCAAGATCCTGAGAGGAGAACGGAGGAGAAGAGATTATGGCGTGGCCATCCCCCCTGGGGGGTGATTTCTCACTTTCTGTCTCTCTGTTTCTGTCTGTCTGGTGAGCACACGTGCCCTATAGCAAAACCTCTCCTCCTGACCCCCCCCCCAAAAAAAAAAAAAAGAATGAAGGAAATGGGAGTAAGGTGTGTGGGTGTGTGTGTTTTTAAAATAAAGTGACCACATATTTAAACCATGCATTTTATTTTATGTATGTTTAAAGACATAAAGCAGGGTGACAGCTCAAAATTGAAAGACAAATGACTATATAAGAATAATTCAGCAAAGATTTAGATTTCAAAATGTCTGATTTTAGTTTTTCTGACTTAAATAGAGCCAATTATAGAAAAAGACCCACCATCAGCATGTAGCTCTGCTGAGTAATATAGTAACATTTTTATCCATAATTATTTCTTATTAAGGGTCTAGACTTTTCTATGAAATACAGCTTTACGGACAGAGGAAAAATTGTTTGCATGCTTAATAAAGTTAGCTAGATGAGATTTTTTAAAAAGCTTTTGTCAGCAGCTGACACCCCATGTCACTCTAGAGTGGCCACAGAATTTGGCATTATAGATGGCTCTGCTCCGTGTGATCATGTGAAGTGACCACTATTTAGTGCCTGCACTTGACAGGGGAGGGAAGGTCACTTGGACCCTAGAGTGGTGAGGGACTGGCAGTATGATAATTTCTAATCCAGAACTGGGTGACACAGTCCTGTGGAGTATGCCACATGCTAGCCAGATCAGAATGCCCTTGGGTATGGGGGTAAGGATGCCAGAAAAAGTAGGTCACAGGATAAAAAGTTCAATTTGCATATTAGGTGAGCAACAAATAGTTTTTACTTCTCTGTCCTTTGCATGCATGGGATATATTTGCACAGGACATACTTGCAAGGGACATGATTATCGAAAAACTTACTTGTTTGTATCAGAACTTCAAATTTAATTGTACTTTCACTTGCTATGTCTGACATGGGTGGGTTATGCAGATTTCTTTCCCTCCCAAGTGAAAATAAGAGACAAATAATCTGAGCCAGTGGTTCTCAAACTTTAGCTTGTATCAGCATCACCCGCCGGGTCTGTTAAAGCCCAGACTGCCAATCAGAGTTTCTGATTCAATAGGTCTGAGGCAAGGTACCCCAAATTTGGATTTCTTTTAAAAATAATTACTTATTTAATTTTATTATTATTTTAAAATTTACTATAGGGTACATGGGTTCATGAGAGAGAGAGAGAGAGCAAGAGAGAGAGAGGTTTTTGCTATAGGGTGTGTGCACTCACCAGAAAGACAGAGAGAGACAGAGAGACATCACCCCCCAGGGGGATGGCAATACCACAATCCCTTCTCCTCCATTCTCCTCTCAGGATCTTGGGCACACACGCACACATGCCCGGTGTGAGTTTTAAGCCACCGGGTCCAGGACTTGAACCATGGTCGACTACATGGGAGTCCAGTGACATAGCCATTACACTAACTGCTGGTCCCTGGGTCTTGAACCACAGTCAACCATGTGGAAGTTCTGTGGCTTAACCACCACATCACCTGCTGGCCTCATTCTTAGGTGTTGCTGATCCTCCAGGGATCTCATCTGAGAGATACTGATCTGAGATGATGGATTACAGATGCAAGTGCAGGGACTGCTAGAAATGCTGTTAATGTATCCTGTTCATTGCAATTCCACCCAGCACATTAAACTATGTATTGTTAATGAGAGACAAACGTATCATGTGCCGTAATGTAATATCTATAAACCATTTATTATGCATAGTTGCCTATGTTTCCAAACTTTATGGTCACCCTCTATGTTATTTGCCTCTGTAGCAAATGGATTGCCTTTTAATGAGTGTGAAATTAAAATTTCATATTAAAATTAGAATAGAATCAAAATTTCGATAAACCCATAAAATAGTAATATCAGAGAACCTTTGTGAAATTATATACCAAATAAATATTTAACAAGGTGAGACACTCAAGAATTTTATTTCTATTTTATGAGACACCATCATGACTTCCACAGTAAATTATATATACACAGAGCCTACATACAACCTCAGGGTTTTTGAAGTACCCAGACTGGAGTTTCCACACTATGACTTTTCCAGGGACCTGGTCATCTTGGAGGAAGATGAAAGAGGCAATCTGCTATTCACAGAACTGGAAAATATTGCAGTGTTCTAAAGTAACTTTGAAGCTGACATTTGATATTTCTACCATCAACGTTATTGTGTGAGCATTTTTGTTTGTTTTACTTTTCCATTAATTGTCCTATTGATTTGGATTTCTTCGTTTTGAGGGGAGGAGTACAAAGGAAAGAAATAAGTTGGGAAAGAATGAAATAAAGGTACTAAAATTTTTTACTGAGTGAGTCCTTTGGCTACTGTTTGGAGATCCCTGATCCATTATAAATACTTGTAAAATTGAAGGACTACCTTATTAGAGATATATTCTGAGTATTTATAGGTAAAAAGAATATGATATCTAGGTTCTACTTTAATATAGTACAAGAAGGCCAGCCTATGGCATTGGTGGTTAAGGCAGCTGGATCCCACATGGCCAATGTCCCAGACCCAGCGACTTGGAAAACATACCGGGCATGTGTGTGTGAGTGTGCAAACCCTGAAAGGAGGGAGAGAAGGGATGACAGTGTGACAGTGCCCCATGGGGGGTACTTTCTCACTTTGTCTCCCTCTCTATTTCTGGTGATCACACATGCTCTCTGACAAATGAAAAAGAAAAGTGGTGCAGTTGAGAAAAACATCAGGGAAGGAATCATACAATAAGTTTGGCAAAATAAAATATTAATAATTATTAAAACTGAATGATGAGGATATGGAGTTGATTATACTCTGATATACTTGAGTGTGTTTGAAATTTTCAATAATAAACTAAAAAACAAATCTAAGGATTCAGCTTGTATTCTTAGCTTTGCCACTAATGGAGTGAGAAACCATATTCAAATCATTTAAATATTCTGTGCTTCAATTTTTATAAACAATGGTATAACATTCAATCAGCAAGTAATTATTGAGCTAGACTGGCTATAGATAGCATTCTGATGTTACTACCCAAATTTCCTGGAACACTGTCAGAATACTGAAGCGTATAATGTATTTTTAAAAAAATTTAAACCACTTTTCAAGCGTTATTATCCTAAGATCCATTGTTGAAATTCTTTGAGTACAAATGCTCAGAGCACTTCAGTAAATGAAGGTTCCCAGTGATTTATTTTTTCTACGTTTAAGAATAATTATTTAGGTTAGGTATCTGCTAAGATAGCAGCTGCTCAGACTCCTACGTTGAGAATAGGATGGGAAAAAAAAAAAGGAATATGTTACACACTTGGCTCATTTTATGTTTCAGAGGAAAAAGCAAAGCAACCTTTAAGATTTCTAAATACCATCTGTATCTACTTCACGGTAATCTAATTTAATTTGGACCCTTTTCTGGTCAATTCCCCCAAAGGTAGGTAAACACAGAAAGAAAATCTTAAAGGATAAAAATAAACAAGCCAGGGACCAGCAGTTGGCATGGAGGTTAAGGTGACTGGATCCCACATGACCAACTGCATGGTTTGAGTACCAGACCTAGAGGCTTGAAAATCACTTGGGATGTATGTTCATGTGTACCCAGAATCCCAGGAGGAGAATGGAGGAGAAGGGATTGTAGCACGGCCATCCTCCCTGTAATATGATTCCCCCACCCCTTCTCTTTCTGGCTAGTGCTTGTGCCCTATAGCATTAAAAGAAAGAAAGAAAGAAAAAAAAAAGCAAGCATGTATATCTATTGTTGTGTGCACAAGCATAAACAATTTAAAACATTTTGTAAAACAGTCTAGGACATGGCTGGGTTGTGGAGTAGGAAAGATGACATTCCCTTATTTGTAGGCTTAAGCCATAGGCTTGGTTTATTGACAAAGGCCTGTAGGCCTGGGAAATGAATGTGACCACACACCTGGCCATCAGTGGAGTGAGAAACTTCATATCCCTGACTAGCACCAAAGAGGCAGGAAAAACAAAATAATTGCAAGCTAGAATAAGGATATGCCTCCACACCAGTGGAGTAGGGTAGACATGGGTATGATATGATATGTGTAGGGTGTGCTTACTTTCCTGAATCATTACAAATGAATTCCTGTGGTATTAAGTACCTTCTGCAAGGAGGTGCATTTTGTGCAGAGGGTTAAATCCTTCATACTGTGGCATGTATATATGCTTTCCAAAAGACAGAGAAGGGCACTTCCTCCTAGACACGCCAGAGAGGTCCACTTTGGTAGAAGGATGGAGATAATCCGGAGTTTGAGACCTATTTGGAAAGGCAAGCAGATATAGGTACTTCAGCTGGGGATGGCAGTGGTGGTGGTGATAGAGTTTCCTGGGCAGTAGAAGGCAACAGAGAATGCTGGTTATCAAGAGAGGACAGAGATCTTATTGAGAGAGAAAGTATTGATATGAACTTTATGTAAATTTTGCTTGTGGATTACCTTGACAGGGATGGGATCGATCATACAATAGTTACTCAGTAAGCATTTATTGAGTAAGTGCACAAATCCACTTGGGACATGGATTTTTTCCTCGGCAGCTTGCTTGTTTGCCACATACACAGAACATTAAGTGTATCCAATAATTATTTTAGTCTAGATAGTTCAGGCTTTAAGAATAAAATTCTCGTTACTCTAGAGATATTTTCTTCAATTTAACTCTGCATTTAAATGACTTTCTACTCCGTTTAGAGAAAATATTTATTGAAACACTTTTTCTTTTTCTTTTTTTAAAGAATTATTTTATTTAACTTTATTTATCCATTTATTTATTTATTTTAATTTGAATAGAGAGGGATAGAGTGAAAGAGGGAAAGTGAGAGCAAGCCACCAGGTCTGGGACTTGAACCGTGGTCGGCCATGTGGGAGTCCAGCACCCTTAACCACCATGCCACCTGCCAGCCCCGAAATACTTTTTCTTAATGCCAGGGAGCATGTACATATATAAGAGGTGGGAGAGAGAGACAGAGAGAGTTGGGGAGAGAATTCAACTCCCACTGGGGGCCTGCTAATGCTACAATCTCCCTTCATCCAATTTTGTACCCTGCCAAGATCTTGGGTTTATGGGGTTAGGCTACTGGGGCTAAGGCCAGAACCATGGTTCCATGTGGAATCCAGTTTCTTATTGCACTGTGCTCAACTGCTGTGCTAGTGTGTCAGCCTCTACTGAAACATTTTTTTAAGCTGATATACTTTGTCAACAGTGTTCTATAGGAAAAAAAAGGATTTCCTAGTTACATGAAATATTCAGTAGTTTGAGTGTGAGAAAGGTGGGTCAAAACAGAATTCTAACTATCATTTACCCATAGCCAACAAAAATCTCTGCATACATTTTTTTGAGAGTTTTTTTTTTTTTTTTTTTTTTTCTCTTGGGATTTGTGCGCACCCAAAAAAGCG
>NW_006159773.1:3685402-3692561 GCF_000334495.1 Tupaia belangeri chinensis
GCACACGTGCCCGGTGTGAGTTTAAACCACCAGGTCCAGGACTCGAACCGTGGTAGACCACATAGAAGTGCAGCGACATAGCCATTATGCTAACTGCTGGTTCCTATGCATACATTTAATTAATATTTTTTTGCCTCAGTAAAGAACTTGCCTGCATCCTCTACCTTATGTTCTTATATTCAGTCATGTGCTGCATGAGATTTTGGTACATGTTGGACCACATGTGCCAGGTTGGTTCCATAAGATTACAGTGGAACTGAGAAGTTCCTATGGTCTGTTGATGTTGCGGCCATGGTAAAGTGGTAGCACAGCACATAACTCATACATTTATAACAATGCTAGTGTAAACAAACCTACTGCACTGCCAGTCATAAAAACACAGCACATACAATTGTGCATAGTACACAGTACTTGATAAGAATGATAAATGACTGTTATATGTATTTATAATACTATACTTTTTTCATTATTTTAGAGTGTACTCATGCCTATATATTTTAAAAAAGCTCACTGTAAAACACTCTGCCGTGTGGTAACAACCTCATAGACTAGAGTTCACCGTGTCTCTTCACTGCATCATTTTCTCTGGTGTTTAATTTAATCATGTGCTGTTTTGTTTATCATGGCTCTTTTATTGGGACAAGAGATGGAGATGGAAGAGAGTGATATTCATAATCCTGACCCTGTGTAGGGGTCTGTGTGTGTGTGTGTGTGTGTGTGTGTGTGTGAGAGAGAGAGAGAGAGAGAGAGAGAGAAAAAACAACACCCCCTCAACAGGATTTTCAGTATTTTTTCCTCCATTTCTCCTTCCCATCAGGACTGTGAGCACACACACATATTTGTGCCTGGCATGTTTTTCAAGATTCCAGACCTGTATTTTAACCATAGTTGGCCATGTGCGATCTGGCTCCTTTAAATGCTGTGTCTTAGTTTTTTTTTTTTTTTTTTTTTTACAAAAATGTTTAAAAGTTAAAAAAGGTTAAAAATAGAAAACGCTTATAGATTAAGGATATAAAGCAAGGGAAGTATTTTTGTACAACTGTATGATGTATATTTTAAGCTGAGTGTTATTATAAGATCAAAAAATTTAAGGAAATTTTAAAGTTTATAAAGTAAAAAAGTTACAATAAGCTAAGGTTAATTTCTTTTTGAAGAAAGAAAAAAGTTTTAATAGGTTTAGTGTAGACTAAATGTACAGTGTTTATTATAGTAATGCTTTAGACCTTCACAATCAGGCACAACTTTTCCACCACCTCACTCAGCAATTTCGAGTCCTGCAGTTTCCATTCACGGTAAGCATGCTACATGGGGATACCATTTTACCTGTTACATCCTATTTCTACTGTACCTTTTTCTCTTTCTCTTCTTCTTCTCTTCCTTCTTCTCTTCTTCCTTCTTTTCCTTCTCCTCCTCTTCTACTTTTTATTTGCCAGAAGCTGTGTATGCTTGGCATAGAGAAGAGAGAAAAAACACTCCCTAATTCTGTATCCCCTCAAGATTTTGAACAAGCACACATACCTGGTGTGTTTTTCAAGCCACTGTGTCTGGGATTTGAATTGTGCAGTTGGCCATGTGGGATCCAGCTCCTTTAACTACCAGGCCATGGGACTGGCTCTTTATTTTTTCTATGTTTACATAGGTTTAGATCTACCAATACTTCTCTGGTGTTATGGTTGCCTAGTTATTCAGCACAGTAAGATAGTATACAGTTTGTAGCTTAGGAGCAATAAACTATATCATTTAGCCTGTATGTGTTGTAGGCTAGCACATGTAGGCTTCTGTAAAGGTACTCTGTGGTTATCACACAAGATCCCCTAATGACGCATTTTTCTGAATATCATCTCATAGTGAAATGATGCATCATTATTCATAACATTTAAAAATCCTTGCTTACTATGGATAATGTGAGACTCAGGCCCTTTGCTCTCATTTTCTATGTGTTACCTCCTTTAGTTTTCACAATATACCTGTAACACAGGTCTTATTATCCCCATTGCACATTCCACAGATAAATACTAAAGGAGGACTCCTCTGGAGACCCAGGATTGCTAATCAGAACACTCTCTCTTTTCTAAATATAAAGCCAAATATACTTACCTCGTTTTGTTGTCTTCTTCTTTACAGGAGAGTTGTATTGAAGATTTGAAAACACTTTATATTGTAGTCTACTCTTGCTATTTTCAATTAATATCTTTTTAAACTGCTAGTGGGCAGTTGTGCTTGCCACAGGACAGAGAGAGTGAGCACCCTGCAGTGCAGTTTAGGCCACAACCCCTCTCCTCCATCTCTCCAGTCTGTTGAGATTTTAGGCACACATGTTCTTGCATAAGTACTCAAGATACTGTGCCAGAATTTGAGCCTTGGTTGGTCAAAAGGGATCTGTCTCCCTACACACAGCATACAGCACTATGTTATAAGCCTGTCATTAATCTGGGAAACAAAACTTTCAAGTTTTTTTTTTTTTCTTAGTAGTCAAGAACTAAAAGCCATAGATTAAAATCAGTTTAAATAAGCAAATAATTCCTGGGCTAAATATAAAATTAGAGTCAGAGTGGGAAAATGAGGCATTATTCTCATGTTCAGCAATAAAAATGTATTTTGCAGTGCCAGAAAATGGTGCCGGCTGATTAGGCAGAGGAGAAGGTAATAGGGGCCAGTGGGTGGCATGGTGGTTGAGGCGGCTGCATTCCCACATAGCTGACTGCGGTTTGAGTCCCAGACCTGGTGGCTTGCTTTCTCACTTTCTTTCTCTCTTTCTTTCTGGCCAACTTCCTCCCCCCCCAAAAAAAAGATAATGAATAAAATAAAATAATTCTTTTTTAAAAAAGAGGGGGTAATAATATGGATACTTATGGGAGAACCAGATCATGGCTCAGAGTTCAGGGATAATGTTCAACTAAAGGCTGCAGAACTGGCCTGAAGGGTTTAGCCATGGCCCCCACTACAACCCCACAAACACTAAAGGATACCACTGCTGCCCCTACCTATCACTGCCATTTCTGCAATAGAACCTTGGCTACCATTTTGAAACCACTTGGATTCTGTGTGGTGCCTTCTTTAAGTTGCTCTCTTCTTTTTTGAAATATTCTATATTGATTTTTAAGAACATAGTAAGAACATTTAACATGAGAACTAATCTCTTAAAATTTTATTTATTTATTTATTTTTAGATTTTTTTTCCCATAGGGTATATGTGTTTGCTGGAGAGAGACAGAGTCAGAGAAAGAGAGAAAATGAAAAATCACTACCCAGGGGAATGGCTGTGTTGCAACCCCTTTTCCTCCGTCTCTTTTCTGCCAAGCCTGTTTTTCAAGCCACAGGGTCTGAGGCTCAAACCACAGAGTTGGCCATGTGGGATACAGTGCCTTAACCACCATGCTGCTTCCTGGCCCCTCCTTGTAAAAATTTTTAAGCATAGGGGACCAGCAGTTAGCGTAATGGCTGTGTCGCTGGGCTCCCACGTAGTCGACCATGGTTCGCGTCCCGGATCTGGTGACTTAAAACTCACGCCAGGTGTGTGTGCGTGCGTACCCAAGATCCCGAGAGGAGAATGGAGGAGAAGGGATTGTAGCATGGCCATCCTCCCTGGGGGGTGATTTCTTGCTTTCTGTCTCTCTGTCTCTCTCTGTCTGTCTGGCGAGCGCACGCGCCCTATAGCAAAAACCGCTCTACAAAAAAAAAAAAAAAAGAAAAAAAAATTAAGCATACAATCCAGTATTGTTGACTTTAGTAACAATGTTGTAAAGCAACTCTCACTTCTGAATTCTTTCTTCCTCTTCTTCTTCAGAGACAGAGTATTGCTTTTACCCAGGCTGACCTTGAACTTGTAATTCTCTGCCTCACAGAACCCATTCTTATCATGGGAGCCCAAGTCATATGCCTGTATTCTACAAAAGAAATTGGAAACCACATTTTTTGGGTTCTATCTTAGTAACCAGGTCTCTCAAGTCTTCACATTCTTAGATATGGTAAGGACATTCGAAGGTGCTGGCTACACAGAAATCATAGCATATATTCACTTTTTAATTCTAATGTTAACAAAAGTAGGACCCAAATGATTTGTATCAAAATAATGATATATTAAAAACAATATGTTTCAGGAATTAAAAAAAAATCTCAAATTCCTTGCTTGAACACCACCATGTAACCTTCAGCACTTCCGTTATACTCCTATCCAGTGTCCTACACATGGCAACTGCCTGTGGCTCCTTTGTTCTGAGCTCCTGGGAAAGCTGCCCTTCCTCCTCTAAAGACCCCTTTTCCACTTCTCTGCTGCTTTTCCCACCATCTTCCCAATTTCCCATCACAACAGCTCAAGAAATGGTCCAATGAGCCAGAACCTGCATTGGAGGGAGGCAGAGGAAAGAGATTAAAGCAGACAGAACTAGAATTCCCTTTAGCCCCTGCAGGTGGAAAAGGGCTGGGAAAGACACTCCTACACTAAGAATTTGTGTCCAGTCATACGATGGATACATTTACTAGTGATATTGAAGTACTACAGAATAATGAACTGGCTTTAAAATATACACAGGTTGCTCTGAGATCTGTGATCGAAAGGTCGACTGTGATTCTAAGCATCTTCTATAGGAAAGCAGTTCGGTCGACAATAAGGAAAAGGAATGGACTCCCAAATATTTTAAAGAAAAGAAAAGCAAGTGTTCACGTTTATGAGCCTAAAAAAGCACATTTATTTGATTTTGAGTACCCAGTACAGAATTAATTCTAGGGAGCAAATTCTACTTGGTAACTATTATTGTCATAAATAGAAGGTTGATTCTTTGACATTCTGGCTAGCTCAGTGCTCTCTTTGTAGAATATACTCAAGTGTTCCCCCTGATAGTTTGTGACAGGTGCAGTGACACTTACTTCAAATATTCATCCTTTATGAAATTTTGTTGACCCCGACACAGTCATTAAACCATATGAAAATTTTGCTGCTCCAACATATGAAAACTTTACAGAATATTTCAGGCCAATGTTGCTTGAATTAGACAGCTGAATCTAAAGACATCCAGCCACACACTTTCTACTAAGATATCGGACAGTCTCTCTTAGAATATTGAATGCAGCCCTAAATTACTGAAGAATTCTATCTAGGGTAGCAGGGATCCATGCCTCTGCCCAAAGTATAGATATAGCAGAAATTCAATAACTGAACCTAACACCAGTCATCTGGTTGTTGCGAATTATTTCTTCGAGAGCATGCTCACTGGTCTGCAGCTCACTTTCATGAAGGGAGCGGGTGTTGCTATTAACATTTGGATTCTTCCCAGCAGGAGAAGCATTTATTCTTCAGTCAATTTGAAACTCAGAAAACACTGTTTGTTATACGGACAGGTCGTGAAGCTAGCCTCTCGCTTTAGCGCATAGCTCAATTCCACGGCTAATTTATAGTACTCTGGCCCATGCTCTCTGTGAGGTGTAATTGGATATGATTGTGTCTCAGCCTGGGCTGGGGGGACAGGGATGGATGCCTTAGGCAGAGACTCCTGTAGGGCATCCACTGCGGAAGAGGAAGTACCCAGAGAAGTCATAATCGCAGGAATAGGGTCAGAGGTCTGAAAATGAGTAAATCATGACTTGCCTAGAAGATCTTCAAGGGGCCTCATTTTCATGTGCATTATGCAGATATCTTAACAGATCTCAGATGTGTTTTTGTGAAATATATTACGTATTCAGTGTGGATGTTTTCAGGTTTATTATGCAATATTCTGATTCATGAAAATATTCCATTAAATTCTACTACGCTTGTAATTATTGTGCTTAATCTACAGCATACTTTAATTAACATCGAACAGAATTTTGATTTAATCAATTAGATGTGATCTAGTCTAACTTAGCTGTAAGTACTTTTTATGATGCAGCAGCCCCAAATAATTATTTGGGAGCTAAGGTAATATACAATTCTAACCAGAACTAACACATTTCCTATGTTAAGAAGAATCCATCATAATTTAAACTATAATTTTATTATTAAAAATCTAAGATATAAACAGTAAATTTCTGATCCAGAGTTTCAATGAATAGTCTTTATTATTTTTAAATTTCACTTGGAGTGTTAAAAAATACATATTTTGTTTTTGTGTCTGTTTGCTAACAGGCTTGGGAACAAAAGATTAAACTCAAGCAAGAGTTATCAATTTTTGGCTTTGTAAATAGACTTATTAACATCAATATCTCATGATATTTGCTCATTGTTAGATACTGAATTTCAATTTATCCAAAAAAGCAATGCCGAAGTCTTAATACCCAAAACCTCTGAAAGTGATCTTACTTGGGAACAGGGCCATGGCAGATGTAATTAGTTAGGATGAGATCATACCAGCATAGCGTGGGCTCCTAAGCCAGTATGGCTGGTATTCTCATAAGTGATAGCCATGTGAAGACCAACACACAGAGGGAACGTGGTGTGAGTCTAAGGCAAAGATTTGAGTTATATAGCTGCAAGCCAAGGAATGCCAGATTGCTGGCCACCAGCCAGGAGCTAGGAAACTGCAAGGAAAGATCCACCAAAGGTTTCAGAAGAAGCATGGCCCTGCTGACAGAGAGAGACAGTGAGAGGGTAGTGGGAAATTATTCCCAGGGTAGATAGCCATGCTGCAATCCCTTCTTTTCCATTCTCCTCCTGGGATTTTGGGCATGCACATACACCCAGCATGACTTTCAGGCTGCCAGGTCCAGGACTTGAACTGTGTTGGCCACGTGGGAGTCCAGCACCCTCATTACTGAGCTATCTGCTGGCCCCAACTGGTGGTGTTTTAAGACACCCAATTTGTGGTGCTTTGTCACAGTAGGTCTTAGAAACTAAAACAGTCACTAAAACTGTTAAAGAACAAAAACTCAATAAGAATCTATAAAATTACTTATTATAATAGTGGGGAAAGTATCTTGCTAAAATATTTTTTTAAAAGTAAATACTACTGGGAACCAGCAGTTAGTGTAATGGCTATGTCGCTGGACTTCCACGTAGTCGACTACGGTTCGCGTTCCGGACCTGGTGGCTTAAATCTCATGCCGGGCGCGTGTGCGTGCGTGCTCAAGATCCCGAGAGGAGAATGGAGGAGAAGGGATTGCGGCGTGACCATCCCCCCTGGGGGGTGATTTCTCGCTTTCTGTCTCTATGTCTCTCTCTGTCTGTCTGGCGAGCGCACGCGCCCTA
>NW_006159773.1:3692581-3694207 GCF_000334495.1 Tupaia belangeri chinensis
CCCAAAAAAAAAAAAAAACAAAAAAAAAAAAACAAAAAAAAAACGGTAAATACTACTTTGGGGGCCAGTAACTAGCTTGCAGGTTAAGGCACTGGATCCCACATGGCCATCTTTTTGGGTTGAGTCCTGAACCTGGTGGATTGAGAATCACACTGGGCACATGTGCATGCATGCCCCAAACCCCAAGATTTAAGGAGAAAAGATGATGGTATGGCTAAACCCCCCCGGAGGGGGGTGATTTGTCACTTTTTCTCTCTCTCTCTGGCAAGTGCATGAGCCCTATAGCAAAAATTAAAAACTAAAAAAATTTTAGAAGTATGCTATTTTTAGTTGAAGTAAACTTTTATATTTCAAAGCAAGTATTGACGTAAATATAACACTTTTGTTCCTCACACACAGCTTCAAGCAAAGTGCCTTGAACATAAATCATCTCACAGTGCATTTTGTGGCTTAAAGAGATTAAAAATGAAAATAGCCTATAAATATTAAAATGCCTGCTTATAGACGTTGAGTTGTATATATATATATGTAGTGCTATCGAATGTGAGCATAATCATTGAAAAACATTTGCATGAGGTTCATCAAGGCAAAATTTCATCTTGAATCTATACATGGATAATAAAGAAAGAATATACCCTGCAATTTGTAGATGATTCAGATTCTATATATTCTGTTGCCCTTATTTTATCTTTGAAAAAAAAAAACACTTAGCACCTATGCTATGTGACAGGCAGGGACACATAAATGAGTATACATTTTAGCTCTTGGTATTAAATTGCTAGTACACTTACTACATAGGGTAAGGTAAAAGTGAAAATTAAAAGTATGAGGGACCAGCACATGGCATAATGGCTACGTCCCTGGACTCCTACGTAGTTGGTTGCAGTTCGAATCCCAGACTTAGTGGCTTAAAACTCATGTTGGGCACGTGTGTGTGCATGTCCAAAATCCCAAGGGGGGAACGGAGGAAAAGGGATTGCAGCATGGCCATTCCCCTGGAAGGTGATTTCTCATTTTCTGTCTCTCTGCCTCTAGTGAGCACACACACCCTATAGCAAAAATCTCTCTCTCTCTGAAAAAAAAGTATAATGAAAAATAAATTTTGAGGATTATCTGTAAATTCTTTGTTTTTAAAAATTATTTTATTTTATTTATTATCATAATTTTTATATTACATTTAATCACATATATCTTTACAGTGTATTATATTTCTTTTTCCAGTATGTTTACCATACATATCAGTCAAGACAAAGACATTACTATCCACATCATCATCAACATCAAATAGTTTTCATCATTTTTTTCAGATTATTATTATTATTATTTTTCTCATTATTTTTTCTTTTTCTTTGATTTTTTTTTACATTTTTTATTTCTTTTTCTTTTATACATTCAATCACATTATTTAGCTTACAAAGTGACTATTTCAACATGTGAACATTTCTCCCCAGTCCAGATGCTAAAACTATAAAATATCTTCAACAGATAATACCACATTTCTTTGTCCCATTAATGCCTTAACTTTCTATTTTTCTTCCAAATGTCTTTCCTCAGACCCTACTCCTTCACACATACTGTATCTGGTATTCACATCCATTTACTGTGTTTCTATATTCTTTAGTCAAC
>NW_006159773.1:3695527-3696306 GCF_000334495.1 Tupaia belangeri chinensis
TCCTTCCACTTTTTTGTGTCATTTTCAATTTCTTTTTTTATCTTCTCATAGTTTTCCTTGTGAAGGTCTTTAACTTCTTTGGTTAGATTTATCCCTAAGTCTCTTATATTTTTTGTGGCTATGGTAAATGGAACAACTGTTTTCAGTTCTATCTCAGTCTGCCTGTTGTTTGTATATAGAAATGCTATAGATTTGTGTATGTTGATTTTGTATCCTGCAACTTTAATGTATTCATGTTTTATTTCCAGAATTTTTTTCATGGAAACCATTGGGTTTTCTATGTATATAATCATGTCATGTGCAAATAGAGTTTCACCTCTTCTTTTCCTATTTGATTGCCTTTTATATTTTCCTCTTTTCTGACTTCGTTGGCGAGGACTTCCAGTACTATATTGAAAAGGAGTGGAGAATGTGGGCATCCTTGTCTTGTACCCATTTTTGTCTTGTACCCTATTCTTGTCTTGTACCAGATTTTCTCCATTCAAGATGATGTTTGCTATGAGTTTTTCATAGATAGCTTTTATTGTGTTGAGAAATGACCCTTCTATGCCAATTTTGCTGAGAATCTTGATCATGAAGGGATGTTGTATCTTATCAAATGCTTTTTCTGCTTCAATAGATATGACCATATGGTTTTTATCTTTCTTCCTGTTAATATGGTGTATTCATTTATGGCTTTGCATATGTTGAACTAACCTTGCATTCCTGGAATAGAGCCTACCTGAACATGATGTATAATCTTTTTTTATAAGTTGTTGGATACGATTTGCTAGTATCTT
>NW_006159773.1:3698168-3734129 GCF_000334495.1 Tupaia belangeri chinensis
TTTTTTTTTTTTTTCCATATAAAGGATAATCTTGCAGGATATAATAATCTTGGTTGAAATTGTTTTTCTCTTAACACTTTCAATACTTCTCATTCTTTCCTTGCTTGCATTGTTTCCCTTGAGAAGTCTGGTGTTAGCCTCATGGGGTGACCTTTGTAAGTCACTTGTCATTTCTCCCTTGCCAGTTTTAGTATCTTGTCTTTATCTGTGGTCTTTGCTAGTCTGACTAAGATGTGCCTTGGGGAAGATCTTCTTGGGTTGATTGTATTTGGGGTCCTTTGTATTTCTTGGGTCTGGATGCTTGAGTGCCTCTCTAGACTTGGGAAATTTTCTTCCAGGATTTCATGGAATAGATTTTCCATGCCCTTATTAATTTCTTCTTCTTCTGGGATATCAATTATTTGGATGTTAGGGCTCTAATGGAATCTAGTATTTCTCATATATTATCCTCGTGTGTTTGTTATTTTCTCTATGTTCTTGATGTTTTTCTCTAGGTCAGAGGTTTTATCTTCTACATCAAAGATTCGATCTTCAGCATGGTCTAATCGACTTTTAATACTTTCGAGAGAGTTTTTGATTTTCTGTATTACAGGCTTCATTTCTAATAGTTCCATCTGATTCTTTCTTAGCATGCCCATTTCTTCTCTCATATTGTGGAAAGGCTTCCTAATCTTCTGTAGTTCATTGCTTCTTTTCTGTTCCAACTCATAGAATTTGGTCACCATGAATGTTCTAAATTCTTTCTCTGATATTTTGGTAACATTCTCTGTGTTTTTGGTAAATGGAAGTGAGTTACTCTGTTTTTTTGATGGAGACATATTTCCTGGTTTATTCAGACCTGAGCCTCTTTTTCTACTTCTAGCCATTGGGAGATGTATTCACTTTGGAATACCTTTTAGGAGAATGTTTCTACGACTAGGAACAAGTGTGTTTCCTTTTAGCTGTGGACTAACTGCCGAAGTCCCTCTTCTGTTGTGTTTAGCAATGTAGTCTGAGGAGGAGTATCCTATTCAAGTGTCTGAAGAACAGTATCTCCTTTTTTGCAGGTGGTTCAGTAAAAGAGAGGACTCAGGGAGTCTTACAATACTAGAATATTTCAGAACTGTGATTCTAGACCTATCTAGACTGTCCAGGAGGATGGAGGAAGAGGAAGAGAAGACCAAACAAGAGGGAAGAAAGTAAGGAGATTAAAGAAAAAGTCACGTGCTGCACGGCATGCTATTTCACCAGAGTTCTGGAGATGGAAGTAGGGTCTGCTGTATATCTGAGGGTGGTCCTGTGTGGTAAGGAGAAGTGTGAAATTTGCAAATGAAAGAAGAGGAGAAGAAAAAAGAAAAACCCTACCTGGCTGACAGAGATAGGGGTTTCTGTGCTTGGGGTGCTGGGGCTGAAGCTGGGGTAGGGAGCCCTGCCTCCGTGTCCCTTAGACCAGGGGTCTGGAGATGAAAGTCAATTCTTTGTTTTTCTGAATACCCAAGTTAATTATTGTTTTGTTCTCATAAGGAAGATGATATTTGATGAAAGGACAGCAATACTAGTGAAGGATCTGGACAGCTAGCAAACAGGGCAGGGACTATAATAGCATATTCCCAATCAATGAGGAAAGTTTCCTGGCATCAAGAGTCCATGAACGTCACTAAGCAATTCTAGCTGATTAGTGTGCATCTTGAAAAGCAGCACTGCTACAAAAGAATATTCCCTTTAAAACTTTGGTTGAAATTTTATTATCATTGTGGTGATATTAGGAGGTGAGACCCTTGCTATTAGGTCATGGGGGAAGTGCCCTCATGAACAGATTAATGCCATTATTGGGAAAGTGGATTAGTTATTACAGAAGTTGGGCCCCCTTTATCTCTCAGTCTCCTATGTTCGTATCCTCTCATCATGTGAACATGGGATGACCTCTGCCAGATGCTGGTGCAATGATTTGGGATTTTCCAGTCTCCAGAACTGTGAATAAAAGATACATACATACATATATATGTGTGTGTGTGTGTGTGTGTGTGTATGTATGTATGTATGTATATATGTATATATAAACACAAACTTTATAAATTACACAGTTTTTGGTATTCCAATACCTCTATATTCTTGGAGGTCTGGGTAAGCTTCCAACCCTGGACACTTTGGCTTTTGCCTATTCTACTGACAGAAAAACTGGTACAATCCAACTATCCATCTCCAGATCAGTTCTGTTTACTGTTAGATGGGATACATCGAAATTTAAATTCCTAGGCATACTATACTTTAGCAGGAAGGGCAAAGTCTCAAATCTATCTGAGGTCATTCCAGCAAATATATAACTGGAATGACAAGATAAAAGGATTAGATTGTTAAAACATAGACAAACTAATATATCCTGTTTGTTTATAAAATTCTAGTTTCTATGATAGGCACATATAATCTCATTTTTTTTTTCTTTAGAGATTTTTGCCTTAGGGCATGTGCGCTCACCAGAGACACAGGCAGAAGTGGTGAGAGGGAAAATTAAGAAATCATACCTCAGGGGTGATGGCAATGCTGCAGTCCTTTCTCTTTCATTCTCCTCCTGGGATCTTGGACACTCATGCACACATGCCCAGAGTGAATTTCAAGTCACCGGGTCCAGTACTTGAACTGTTGGCCATGTGGGAGTCCAGCAACATAACTGCTGTCATCTGTAGGCCCCTAATCTCATTTAGTTAAAAAAAATTCTATGTATTTAAAAAAAATTATTAATTTAATTTTATTTATTATTATTACTTTTTAGATGGGGGAGAGAGAGAGAGAGAAAGAGAAGGAAAGTGAGAAAGCAAGCTGCCAGGTCTGGGACTGGAAGTGCAGTTGGCCCTGTGTGGCATCCAGCACCTTAACCACCACATCACCTGCTAGCTCCAACTTTGATTTTTTTTTTTCTTTAAAGCAATTTTGCTATAGGGCATATGTGCTTGGTGGAGAGATAGAGACAGATAGAGAAACAGAAAGTGAGAAATCACTCCCTGAATGGACAGCCATGCCACAATCCCTTCTCCATGCTTCTCTCAGGATTTTGGACACGCATGCATACATGCCTAGTGTGTGTTTCAAGTTGCTGGGTATGGGACCTGAAACATAATTGACCATATGGGAGTCCTGTGACTTAACCACTATACCACCTTCTGGCCCCAATTTTGATATTTTTAATCGAAACTATACACACACACACAGACACACACACACACACACACATTTTACATACCTAAAAGAGTCTGGGTGGTAAATAGTTAGGAATTTGTTCTGTAAAATTATTATTATTAATTTTTTTGAGAGGTTTTTGTTATAGGGCACATGCGCTCGCCAGAAAGACAGAGAGAGACAGAAAGACAGAAAGCGAGAAATCACCCCCCATGGGGGAATGGCCACACCACAATCCATTCTCCTCCATGCTGCTCTCAGGATCTTGGGCATGCATGCACACACGCTTGGCGTGAGTTTAAGCCACCGGGTCCGGGACTTGAACCACGGTCGACTACATGGGAGTTCAGTGACATAGCCATTACGCTAACTGCTGGTCCCATTATTCATTTTTTTTAAAAGAGTTTTTTTTGCTATAGGGTACATGTGCTCACTGGAGAGATAGTGAGAAATCACTTTCTAGGGGGGATGGCCACACTGCAATCCCTTCTCCATTCTCCTCCTGGGATTTTGGGCATGCATGCACACTCTCCTGGAGTGATTTTAAAGCCACTGGGTTTGGAACTTGAACTGTTGGTCATATGGGAGTCTAGCAATGTAACTGTTTTACCGTCTTCTGGTCCCAAAAGGAATATACTTTTTGGTATGTATGATATATTTTACAATTAAAAACATAAAGCCAGTCAGATAATCCAACAAATTCATATTGAAGACAACTGTCCTTTGTTCTATCCCTTCCTATTCCAAACAATTTTAAATTTTAATCTTATTTTATCTAGTACTTTCTTATTCCTAAATAGCACACATATACAGGTATTTCTATTTCCTTTTTATTCATGGTACAACATGTGCACATTCATGAGAAAGAAAGAGAGAGGGAGAAGCACCTTCCACAGGGTTTGGTCACGCCCCAGTTGCCTTTCTTCAGTCCTCCATCTTGCTAGGATCTTGGGCACACATGCATTTGCCTGAGGTGTTTTCAGGCGGATTGGTCCAGGTACTTGATCTATGATTGGCACGTGGCTTCCAGCTCCATAGTCCAGCACACTACCAGCTGTGCCACAGAGGCTACTTGTACTTCTCGATTTTTTAGTCATAGAGATAGTCTATTGACTTTTTTTCTATGGAAAAGGAGGATTTAGCTTTTTCTATACCTCCTCTTCTCACATACATTTAACTTCTTCCTATCCTTTTGATAAATTTAAATCACAATTTTAATTTAAATCAATATTTATGACAAACACTATCTGGACTGTATAGGTATTACTTATGGCTAAGTCACATAGTGTACTATTATTATTCTCTTGTATAACTCATTGTTTTCATTAGTTAAATTCATTTGTTTGCTTAGATTTCTGCGCTTTTATTACTAATTCAGCTCCAAGTTTTCTTATCTATGTAAAAATTACCTCCAAATATGTTTGTGTGCTATGTGTTTCATAGTTATCTTAGGGAATTTCTTTGAAGTCCTTAGTTATCCTCCAAGTTAATTGTTCTGGAAGCCCGACACATAGCTTTTAATGCCTGACCACTACGTTGGATTCCTGAGTTCCTGTATCTAACGTCTTTCTCTTGGTTTTCTCCCTCATTTTGGGAGAGCACATCTTCCAGGAGTTTTCTAAGAAAGGTAAATAATTTAGAAACTCATTTTTATGAAAAAAATCTATATTCTGCTTTCATATTTTATTGATAATTTTTCTGGGCATAAATTTCTGGTATAATTTTCCCTAAAACCTCTGAAGATATTTCTCCATTGACTTCCAGCTGCAAATGTGCTGTTCAGAAGTTTCCTGCTACCCCATTCTTCACGTCTGTGATCTGTTTCAGGCTCATCTCTTTGTTGTGGTGTTCTTGATATATCCTGGTCAAACAAATCTTGAAAGTATTATCAGTTTAGAATTAAGCTGAATTATATTCTAGAGGTTTATCATATCTTTTAGGTAGTCTTAATTTGGGTCATGAATCTTGTGTGAGGGCTGATTCTTGATTCTAAATCCTCAGTGGAAATTTCTCTCCTTTCCATACTTGACTAAGGTAGAAATGGTCAATTTTCCTTGTGGTTCTTTAGAAATAGGGGGTTTATTTCTAATTCACCCTTGCACTGAAAGGTTAGACTTTTGGATGCCCAGAGTTCTGATAGGAGCAAAATCTATTATATTTCTCAGTGTGGAGTATCTCAGAGCTTTATTCTTGATCCCATTTCTCAAAATTCTGTGCAAATCCAAGGCCTCACTCAACTGGTTCAACAAATGCTTTTGGGATAACAGTATTGTGCTTACCTTTCTATTCAATCTGTTCCTGTCTTTACTCAATATTTGGCTTGAGGCTTCTTTACTACCTTATCTGGTGAGTTTAGGATTGTTAGACCAATTTTTTTTGGTCTAGAAGTTTCAATTATTTTTAACAGTCCAGAATACTTGTTATATACTGTCTTTCTGGAAATGAAGTCTATGTTAATCTTTCTAAGCCTCAATTTCCTCATTTGAAAAATGAGGATAATAGTAGCATCTAATTCATGGTATTATGAGGAATAAGTGAGATTATTAGTGTGTAGTTCTTATCTCTATGTCTGGCACCTCATTAATGTTCATTTTTTTTAAACATGGAATTTGTAGAGTCTAAACATAAGTTGTTCTGTCTTGTTATATGTTTATAGACGTATGGTGTTGTTAAACTAAACTATGTTGGCCTAAAATGGCTGATGTACTCCCACATTTGGTTCCCTCTAGATAAGCTGAAATTGAACCTGCTAGACCGGTTTTTTATATTTTTGAGCTGGTTACTAAGTTACAGCCAATCATAGTAATCAAATTTCAGTCAGTCACAGAAAACCCACCTTTTAGGCTGTTCGTGCAGCCTAACTTCCACCTGTAACCAAGGATCTCTCTACCTCACTCCCTCACCTACGTTTCTGTATGACACTTTTCCTTTCTTACTGCACACGTCACTTTCCTGTTCCACCCACATTTATTCCTTGTAGACTGCACATCTAGCCATAGTCTCTTGGAAGCCATCTTTTGGGAGGCTACCTGATTTAAATCGCCTGTCTTTTGTTTAAATAAACTCTGTTAAATTTTGGTTTGTCTAAATTTGTTTTTAACAATACACTAACACCAGGGGATAAAGATGTGAATAACCTGAAGTCTTGTAACTTGTTTATCATATTAAGAGATGCAGTTGGTTCTTTCTACTTAAAACATTTCCATTTCAAATGAGAACCAAGTTATTAAACATCATTAGTAGCTTAGATCTTAATTGAGAACATGAAGTTTCTTGAACGGAAATCTTCAATTAATTTGCACACTTCTTGAAACGAAGGAATTTGAAAACATCTCTTCCCCCCATAATCAAATAAGACTCTAAAATGATATAAAGTAGATGCTTTCTCTTAAAACAAATCAGGCTATGTCCTAATTTTTACTGTTTGTTGTTGTCATAAAGAGTCAAATTGTATAAGAAGATCCTATTGAAGTCTGCTTTAAGCAGTTGCTCTTCTTTTTTTTTGGGGGGGGGGAAGGTTTTTGCTATAGGGCACGTGTGTTCGCCAGAAAGACAGCGAGACATAGAGATAGAAAGTGAGAAATCACCCCTTAGGGGGGATGGTCACGCCGCAATCCCTTCTCCTCCATTCTCCTTTTGAGATCTTGGGCGTGTACGCACATGCTTCTGGCATGTTAAGCCACCAGGTCCAGGACTTGAACCCCAGTCAACTACATAGGAGTTTAGAAACGTTGCCATTATGCTAACTGCTGGTCCTGCAGTTGCTCTTCTTTTTAAAAAACAATTTCTCGGGGCCAGCAGATGGCATGGCAGTTACATGGCAGTTATGTCACTGGGCTTCAACATGGCTGACTGCTGTTCAAGTTCCTGACCCATTTTCCTCAAAATCACATGTGTGCCCAGGATCTAGGGAGGAGAATGGATTGCAGTGTGGCCACCCACCTGAGTGGTGATTTCTTACTTTCCCTTTCAGTGTCTCTTTCTCTCTGGCACGCACCCTAAGACAAAAACCTCTTAAGCAAAGCAAAACAAAACAACAACACTTTCCGTCCAGTGCCAAGTAACCCTTGCTCAGAATCAGTTCTGTCTCTCACAGTTGACCTGACTCACACTTGGAACCTTTCAGGGACACTTCTTCAGCAGATGCATTGTTATATTCTTCACAGCCAGCATGGTCTCTGTGCAGGTAGGTTTGATGAGCGTCTCTGGGAGTAAAAATCCAAAATGCCCTGTGTCACGTAGTTCAAAAGCAAATGCATAGGGTATTCCATTTTTGTAGGCCCAGTCCATGGAACTACCAGAGCTCACATCTAAAAGTTAAAAACCAAAAATTTAAAAGAAAGCAAAAGATTAGCCTCACTAAAAAGTCTGAATAATTTTGTAACTGTATATGTATTTATTGTTTACTAAGTTAGACTAAATTCTTCCAGTTAAATGACATTTCAATAAGAATGATTTAATGATTTACTTCCTTGGCATCTGGGTCATTGGCCTTATATATCATACCTTAGGAATCATACTGAAGATCTAGTCTAAATACTAATGCTTTGCCAGTATGATGACCTCAGAATTTCTCAGCCTCAGGATGGTCCAATAGCGCAGTGGTTAAGCACAATGCACAGGGAGCTGGATCCCATATTGCTGACCATGATTTGAATCCTCACACTGGCAGCATGGAAAACACACGGGGTGCACGTGCATGCATGCCCAATCCTGACAGGATGAGAAATGAAGAAGAAAGGATGGTTGTGTGACTGCTCCACCGAGGAGGGGTGCTTTCTTCCTTTTTCTCTGGCAAGTTCATGTTCCCTCTGGCAATATGAAAAAGTAATTTTCTCAGCTTCAATTCCAGCAGTATTCACTTCTATCCTCCCATTACTCCACCCATAAACAACCTAGACCTTGGACTTCTTTGTTTTATTTTTATTTTTTAATTATTTTTTTCATTTCAGTTTCTTTTATACTTTTGATCCCATAATTATTTGTCTTACAAAATGGATATTTCAACAGGTGAACATTTCTCCCTAGTACAGTTGATAAAACTACAAAATATCTTCAACAGATATTTTTTACATTTCTTTGTGCCATTAATGCTTTGCCTCCCTATTTTTCTTCTAAATGTCCTTCCTCAGAACCCTCATATTTCACACACACTATATCTGGTATTTACATCTATATACTGTGTTTCTTTATCCTTTAGTCTGAAACTAATCGACTTCTTCATTTTCTATCAGACCTTTTCTTTTTTTTTCCCCCAAGGTCTAAAATATTGAAATTTGGTTCCCAGAAAACCTCTTTGTTTCTTCTAACTCCTGGTTTCCACTACTACTGAGCTGGTTCTTTGCTGTTACTTAAGTTCATAGTTTCCAGACTCTTCTCTGCCTTCTAGTAGTTGCATTTGACTTTCCACTTGGCTGTGGTCATTAATTCTCTGAATTTTATCATCAGACCTTCAAAATGCCTCATCCATGTCCTTCTGATGTTATTGTTCTGTTTACCCTCAATCACTGGTCCAACTGGAGAAAGTCTTTGCTGAATAGACATCCTACAAAGTCACACGTCAGCGGTCACTGACCCTGCTCCCAGTGCTGCTCCTTCTCATAGTCCTGACCTACTGAACTTTTCCCACTCTCTTCTCATCCTGCCCCTCACTTCGCCACTGTGCTCCACACTCTCCATGATTACCCATCGTCTCCTCTGCTGACATCAGAACCCTAGGACTTTTCTCCTTCCAGCTCATGGGGATAAATGTTGCTCATCTTTTATATGAGTTATTGGTACAACTTGTTATTTGTCTTTACTGATAGTGAGAGTCCTATTTCTAGGATCTTACTTCATTGGAGTTTTTCCTTTCTTTTTTTTTTTGGAGAGGTTTTTGCTATAGGGCACGTGCACTCACCAGACAGAGAGAGACAGAGAGACAGAAAGTGAGAAATCACCCCCCAGGGATGATGGCCATGCCTCAATCCCTTCTCCTCCATTCTCCTGTCGGGATCTTGGGCACGCACACACACGCGCCTGGTGTGAGTTTTAAGCCACCAGGCCTGGGATGCAAACTGCAGTTGACTACGTGGGAGTCCAGCGACATAGCCATTACGCTAATTGCTGGTCCCAGAGTTTTTCCTTTCTTTACCTGCATTGACCAACATGTTTGAAGACCCTTTTCCTACACACTTCCTTCTTGTGATCCTGCTGCACACCCTTGGTCACTGTTCTCTTTCCGTTATTCCTTTTGCTTTAGAACTCAGGAGAGAATCCATACATGCTACTTCTACATCCTCAACCACTCTCATTAAAAAGATTGATGTTTTTTTCAACTGTTTATAAATACATAATGTTGGTAGTAACATAGGAGTAACATGATTTTTTAAGTTCTATTTTTCCCCTTTCAGAGAGACTATTAGAAAACAGTTCTAATAGTTCTGTCTATTAAACGTTTGTCTTGCAGATCATCAGTGACTGCTGGCCTAATCTCCTTTTCTGTTTTTCCTTTTCCCCCTCAGTCCCCGCTTTCAGCCTCTCACAGCATTTCACATAGCTGACAAGCCGTCTGGCAACAAGCTGCCTGGCTCCTGCGACCTCACACTCTACAGAACTAAAAGCACAGGCAGGAGAGACCGCCTGCATGGGTGGGATCCAAACCCACTGCCTACACTGTGACTTCTCTGTTCCTTAGTCTCCCTTTTTGACAAAGGGGATGATGATAATATCTGCTGCATATAGTTACTGTGAAAATGAAATGAAGTAATAAATTGCTTGAAAGTATGTAGGATGTATTAGCTGTTATTATTTTGCATCTTTATAGCGCAAAGTGCAAAGTATGCAGTTTTCAGAATAACAATAAAAATCCTTTAGTAAGTGAATACGTGTGTCATAGAAAAATCTTTGTATACTTTTCTCTGAAATTTATATGATACAGTTTGATATAATAGTCTTGCAATTGTTATTAAATTTCCAGGTCGCGTTAATTTAACTCAGATAATATCTTTGTCTTTGTTGAGTTAGAGATGAAATCATTATGTGACAATGACAACTAAATGACTCTGCTGTTTCTCAGATTTCCTTTGCCTCCATTAAGGACAGAAGGTGGGCTGTGGCTTTGCTGTCCCTCTGGTTGGAGTACATTGGAACTACAAATAGTAGTCATAGTAGCCAAAGTCAGAGACAGGATGTGCCAACAGTTACATCATGGAGATGTGATAGCCTCATTTCTATGGTAACAGATTGTTCTCAGTAAATATAATGCTACGACTGTGTCTTTAGACCAAGCTGAAAAGGTGAAATGTTAGAATTTTAAAAATTAATGTTTTTTTACTTGTTTATAAAACCATAATGTTGGTAGTAACTGGTACAAGCAACGTGATTTTTAAAGTTCTATTTTTCCCCTTTCAGAGAGACTATTAGAAAACAGTTCTAAAATGGTCAGTATGAGATGAATGATCAGGGGTTGTTTAAAAAAGAAAAAAGTCTATTGTTACTATGACATTCCCTTTATTAGGATAAATGTATTCGGCAAGCAATGTTAACTGATGAATTAAGCTTTTGTTTTGAAGGCTAAAGAAGTGAATGGTAAGACATTAGGAATATAATGATAGATCGATTACAGACGTCAAAGAGAAATGTATTCCCTTGCTGAGCAGCAGAGGTCATTATCTATATACACTCATATGATGTGCTTTACCTTCACATGCATATGTGGCCATACAGAAAAACATGATTTCTCACTTGATTTTCAAAGTAATATAGTCAGTGAATTTTAGAGTTTGAAAGGCCATGTGAAGTGATTCTGTCCAATTCCTCATGTTACAGTCATGGAAACTAAGTCCAGAATTAGTAAATACGTTGGCCAAGATGACACCCTGGCAGAATTAGGACCAGAATCCACATTTTATAGTTCTTTGCCCAGGTTCTTTCCATGTACTTAGTTGCTCTTTATTTCATATAAAAGAAGAAATATTTTTAACCACATTTTAAGAGAAAATTCAGCTGAAGTTGCTATGTAAGAAATAGCATTTCAGAGCAAGAATAATGGAGGAAAGAAATAAAACGGAAGTTGTTGTAAGGCTGAAACATTTACTTCATTATCTTCTCCAGGCCCATTTCCACTCTTATAGTAGTTACAATTGTTCTAGAAGCTCATTTTGGTACTTTCTACTGTCATAAGATCTCAATTCAACTTGTAGTCATTATTGCATATTAGCATACTCTCTGCTTAGAATTTTGTTTAAATTGGTACAATGATTTCTGCCAAGCTGTGTAAAACTAATCAGATAAAAACTCCTTGCATCTTCCTTGGCTAATTTGATAGTCAAAAATTTCACGTTGGGGAGAACACACTTTCTCCTTTTTATAGAGAAGTTATTATACAGGATATTGGCTCAAGACAGATGGTTTAAACACTATGTACATGGGAAACTTACACAATGTTCTGGAGGCAGGTCCGTATCTGTATCTTACTCCATATACTGACCGAAGTGCATTCACAGCTTTATAAGCTGCAGATTCCTATAAGAGGAAATGGAGAAATCATGTCACTTATATTGTTGCATTGAAACATTTACAAACACTGGCCTTGAATGAGCCTTATTGGTCATCGACATGGAGAACAACTATGGGAACATTAGTTCACAGCTACATTTGATAATAATATATTACTCTTAAATCACATGCTTCAGTTTGCGACATGTTTTAGAATACATCATTTTATTTGATTGATCCTTATAATGAGCCAGGATCAGTAGTTTCCATTTTACAGATGAGAAAACAAAGAGTCAGCCAGGTTAAGTGGGTGGACTGAAGTCGCATAGCAAAGAGTGGTTGAGCTGGGATACTTATATATTTTGATGTCCATTTAGTGGTGTTCTCTTCACTTTAGTTAAGAGACACTTATTTCTATAAACTACAAAATGTTCGACAGGGCAAGATCCATGTCAGTCTTACTCATAGAGTTACACTCAGTGCTTAGCAATGTGCCTGTATATAACAGATGCATAATTAATATTTCTTGTATGGATGCTGAATAATCATAAATCTGCAGGAGTAGTAAGATAATAGTATTGATTCTTAAGTATATAAGGGATCTTCAGAAAGCTCATGAAAAACGCTTATTATGAAAAAAACTAGCATGGATTTTAAGATTTTTTTTTTTGCACTAAAATAAGCTTGTGTTTTAATTCCATTTTCCTATGAACTTTTTGAAATTCTTTTCTATATCTCAGTGGATATGTACAAAGTATTTAAAACGCAGATGAATTGGTTAAGAAGCACTTTAATTCCGCAAGAATTGTTTTAATTATATATGTGTCTGTCCTTCCTGGGAATAGAAATCACAATTTCATGACTTGTATTCCTCTGACAAGGCTTGGGCAGGTATTGTGAAGATGCAGAAATTCTGAGATGGCATTCTTGCTCCCAATGCCAAAAATGGGGAAAAATACTTAATGTAATCAACATGCTCAAAGGCAGATATTCCAACATTGGTTAGATTGGTATTCTCACTTAAAACATTTCCAAATGAAGAAAAGCACCAGTTTCAATAAGAAATTAGAGAGGTATTGTATGACAAGAGAGAGGAAAAGCAGTTGAAACCAGTATCCGACTCTCCTATTTCATTCTGTCTCTGAATAATTCACTGCTTTCACTGGAGCACTCTAGACAACATGGTGGTGTGTGTCGGACTGAGCTTCAGGTTGCTCTCCTCGTTGGCTCAAGGATGCATAAGGCAGTCCTTGCAAGTGCCACCCTTTGTGGCTATTCAGGGACCAGCCTCCAGGAGCTGGCAAGCTATTTATTATTGATTTCACTGATGATGACGTTGTTCTCACAGGAGCCAGCACGAAAGGAACGTAAACACCATAATGAGGTATCTTTATGGAGAATGTTCCAAGATGTTAACATCTTCTCCAATGCTCTGAGCAATATCCCATGGCAAGGACAGATATTTCTACATTTAGATGATTACTGCATTCTGCTGGCGAGGACCTTTGTTCCTCATTATTTCAGATGACTAAACCCAAGAAAAAAGCTATTAAAAAAAAAAAAGTAGCCACTTTGCCTGTTTACACAAAGCATGAGCACAGCGATAGCTTTCTGAGCTCACTACGGCTGCCATCTGAGTACACATGCATGTTGATAAGGGGCTCAGATGTAATCTACCTACAAAATGTGGAAACTTTATCAACTTTTCCAAGAATTATTTTCCAGGGAGGCCCCAGCAGACATCTGTTGGAAAGAGTTAATGAAAGTGATTCCTTCTATCTACATTGTTTCTTTTTTTTAATTGCACAAAAGGACCTTGGCCTTTCCTATTTGTCTTTGGACAATTAAGGGGAATGTTTTTATGCACTTCCATTCTTTTTTTTTTTTTTTTAGAGGTTTTAGCTCTAGGACATGTGTGCTTGCTGGAAAGATAAAGAGACGGGAAGTGAGAAATCACCCCCCAGGGGTGGCGGTCACGCCACGCTTCTCCTCCATTCATCTTCTTGGAGTCTGGGGGCATGCACGCACACGTGCCTTGTGTGAGTTTAAGCCACTGGGTCTGGGACTTGAACTGTGGTTGACTTCATGGGAGTCCACCGACGTAACCATTACACCATCTGCTGGTCCCCATATGACCATTTCAAAACAACATAATGAATGACCTAAAAATGTTAGCAGGAACATAGATTTTACATAGTGATAGGTTTTGTAACAATTTAAATTGAATGGTTTCTGGTTAACATTCAGGAACTGCCTACCTAGTTTCTAAGAATTACAATTTCTTACAAGTTTGTTTATTTATTTCTTTCATGAGCAAGAGAGACTAAAGAGAAAGAGACAGCACCCCTAAAATGCTTGATGCTGTTCTGCTTCTCCTGCTCTGCCCTTCAGCTCAACCAGCTCCAGATCACAGACACTTGTGTGCCTGACATACTCAGAGAGGCCTCTTGATGTGAGCCCAGAATGTACCCATGTGGGTCAGCCTCCCATTTTCACTGCTGTGCCACCATCCAGTGCCTACAATCTTAATTATAATGATTTAGCATATGCTTAAACCACTCCAAGATTTCTCCATGATGACACTATTGACATTTTAGACAGCATAATTCTTTGCTGTGAGGAGCTGTCCTATTTAGCAACATCCTAAAATCTACCCACCAGATGCCAGTAGCATCCCTTTACCCCTTTGTGACAATTAAAAATGTCTCCAGACATTAATAAATATCTATTGGGAGGTAAATTCATCCTTGACTTGAACCACTGATCTGTCTTGGATCTTCTAATCCAAGACAAAAGGACAATAGGCTTAACTCACAGAGGGAAGATCAATTTAATATATGGAGAACATTTTCATGTAATAGATTTTATATATTGCATATGCCACAGAATCTGTTGTAGGAATATAAATAGACCTCTAAGAAAGGGCTGAACGTTTGCCTATAGAAATATTGATACAAGGTGGTAAGGGTGCCAGGTTAACAAAAACAATGGTGGCAGCAGCAGCAACAGCAATAAAACCAAGAAGAATATCTATTGTACCCACATTGCAGCTGAAGAATAAGCACTACAGAATATAACTATCATCTTTAGCCTTTACAATATTTCTCGAGAGGGAATTTGCTCAGAATCCTTGGAATGCCAAGAACAAAGTTGCTCTTGAGGACAGAATAAAAGCCTTCCTCAGTCCTTCTTCTGACTTCCTCACATTCCTCATTCCTTTCAAGTCTTGGACATCTAGAGCAGAATTTCTGAAATCCTAAGCAATTGGGGCAGGATTGAGTTCAAGACACAGGGAGAAAAGGAATGTTCCTTATTTATGATTTATTTTAAATTTAAAAAGAATTATTATTTTCTTCTTATTAAAAAAGAAAGCAAGAGGAAGAGATCTGCACCCCCAACAGGGTCCCCATGTTGAAATCTACCCTCGTCCAGCCCAGATCATGGACATGCATGTACCAGGTGTGTTCAGGGAGGTCTTGGGATATGAACTGAGGACAATAGCCTGTGGATCCAGTTGCTCCACAGCTGTACCACTGACTAGTCTCTTCTTTTTTTTTTTTTTAAAGGTTTTTTTTTTTAATTTTTATAATTAAGAGAGTTATTTTGCTATAGGACATGTTTCCAAGCCAGAAAGACAGAGAGAGACAGAGAGACAGAAAGTGAGAAATCACCCCTCCGGGGGGATGGCACGCTGCAATCCCTTCTCCTCCACTCTTCTCTCAGGATCTTGGACACACATGCACTCGTGCTCAGCATGAGTTTAAGCAACTGGGTCCAGGACTCGAACCGTGGTGGCCTACACGGGAGTCCAGTGACATAGCCGTTATGCCAACTGCTGGTGCCAAAGGTCTTTTAATTCAAGTATCACATTGTGTGTGTATGTTTTTTTGTTTTGTTTTGTTTTCTTTTCCTTTTTTTTTTTTTTTTTTTTAGAGATTTTTACATAGGGACATGTGCATTTGCCAGAGAGACAGAAAGTGAGAACCCCCCTCCTCCGGGGGTGGGATGGCCATACTGTAATCCCTTCTCTTTCATTCTCCCCTCAGGATTTTGGGCATGCATGCACATGTACCTGGTGTGAATTTTAAGCCACTGGGTCCAGGACTTGAACCGGAATCCAGCAATGTAACCATTATGCCATCTGCTGGTCCCCACATTGTATTCTTTAAAAAAATAAATATTCCATCTCTGTCCTTGAATCCTGACAAACAGTTCTTAAAAGTCCTTGGAATTTACAGAGTGTTTTTTGTATGCTAATGAGTTGACTGGTAGCTAGGAGTCCCTATATAACTTCAGATGGGGCTAGTGACCAAAAGAGCAAACCATGTGATTAGAAGGTTGGAACTTTCTGCCTCGTTCCCCAGTATCTGAGGAGAGAAGCCGCTAGAGATGGAGTTCAATCTCCAGTGGCCAATTATTGAATCAGTTATGCCTATGGAGTGAAACCACCATAAAAATCTCTAGGCAATGAAAGGGGAGTTGATAGTGACACAGTGGTAAAAGGTGGTGCTCTGTGAAGCAGTCACACATGGGAAGGCTCCTGGTTCATGGCTGGGACCTACCTGAGTGTCCTGGACATACACGTGTTCATGATCCAGAGCTGGCTAAAAACTGGACATGGATCATGATATCAGGATCCTACTGGGGGTGATGTCTCTCTGTCTTTCTCCTACTTGTGGAAGAAAGAAAGAGATAAAAATAAAAAGATCCCCAAACAATGGAGCTTGGGGTACTTCCAGGTTGGTGAATACATCCAAGTGCTGGGGACTGGTGCACCTGGAGAAGGCATGGAAGCTCTGCAGCATCCCACATGTCTTCCATTCGGCAGTTTCTGAGTTGTGTGTTTTATAGCAAACTGGAAATTGTCAATAAAACACTTTCCTAAGCTCTGTGAGTCATTCTAGTAAGTTATCAAAACTGAGGTGGGGGTGGTAGGAGTCTGAGACTACGTAGCCATGTCAGATATAAGTGTAGGTAACCTGGGAACTCCCTACTTGTGACTAGTATCTGAAATGGGGGACTTCTTATGGGACTAAGTCTTAGACTCGTGAAGTCTGATGCTAACTCTGGGTAGTGTTTCTCACTATGGAAAAGAGTTGCTGGATATCTGCTACTGTCGGAGAGATGGTGTTGGAAATGATACAATGCATTTGGTGTTGGGAAGAAGAAAACCTCTCAAATGTAAATATAGAAGAGGACACAGATTTTAAATTTATGGCTCAACAAATGGTCACAAATTGAATTCATTTATATTCCCATCATTCAGGTCAAGGAAGAGAACACTAGCAGCAAGCCATAAACCCCACTGTGCCTCTCCCAATCATTGAACCTGCTCTGTGTTCTACAAAGGTGGTTTCTGTCCTGACTACTAGTGCTCTGTATCAGTTTTTCTTGATTTTGAACTTTATAGGTCTTTAGATGCTATGATGCTATAGGCTCTGAGATGACCCACTTAACAATGAATTACGCCCTACAGTGAATGGCTTGTTGGGTTTCTGAGATAAGGAAAGTAAGGGGCTCTACTTTCTCATTTTCAAGTAATCCTGTGTCAGAAAATCAGTTCATTCTTAGTACTAACTTGTCCGATACATGCCTAGAGACTTAGTAGCATTAAGCAAATAGCACTTATAAATTAAAACTTGCTTTTAATTAATGAGAGTCAGACTATAATTTATGAACAATTATTTACTCAATAAAGTTAATTACAGTCCTGCACATGTGACTGAAGCTGTAATACTAATCAAATTCATCCTGACATTTTCCATATAATCTGTGGTGAGAATGCAAATAAGTTTGAAATGATTGCATTTGAGGAGCAGCACAGTAGTCAAAAGCAACAACTTTGGGGCTAGACCTGGAGCTGACTTCTGGCTGAGATACTTAATCTTTCTGTGTCTTGGTTTCCTCATCTGTAAAATGGGAATAACAAAAGTTATCTCATGTAATTGTTCTGAAGAATCAGTGAGTTAATAATATGTAAAATATGTATTAGCATTAACATTATGTTGGTTGTTATCATTAGTATTAGGAACCATCTTAGCATCAGAAAAGGAAGCATGAAGCCTGATACACACACAGGGTCTAATACTTACCACACAACTAAAATTAGGGATTGTTGCGTATTTGTAAGAGTAGGGATAAAGCAACATCTGAGCATAGGCATGAAAGGAGAGGTAAGCCCTAATGTGCTTTCTGTGTTTTCGAAGAAAGTTAGCTACAGCCTTCACTTCTGGCTCAGATTCTGGGAAAGGACCACAGTATGTATCATCACAAGGGTGCATAGAAGCGCCTTCATCTGCAAGTTAGGAAAAAAGAAATAGGGTGGGGGAGTGGGCAGGGAAAAAGCAAGAAACACAAATCAGTGTTGTTAAACTATTATTTTCCTTTTATTTCTGCATATACATGGTATTATTAAGTGATTTACATAACTTATTTATGGAAATCAATGCTGAAAATTCCAATTTAACTCAAGCCCCCAAGCATAGTAGGGGGACCTAAATGGGAACCAGATATTGACTAATTAATCCTGTGCAAACCACACTAAAGAAACAGCTCTTTCAGATGTCAGTTCTTTTGCTAGAGAACAAATTTCATACACTCCCCAAGGATAGGTTAGGCCTCTCATTGACATGCTCCACAAAATCTGTACTTTCTCTTCATAATATTCAACACATTTGTAATTAGTTTTCAATATCTACTCATTTAACATTCATATAATAGTCACATGGTTCTAGGTGCCTGGGACACACTATGAACGGCAGAAAACAATCCCTATTCTACCAGAAATTACATCTGATCTGGATTCCTTATCAGACTCCAATGCTCTTTGAAAGCAGGGTCTGCATCTTTCTTGCTGGCAGCTAGAACAATGATAAAGCAAGCGTCCAACAAATATTTGTTGAGTAAGTCAATGCCTGATAAAACGAAAAGGCGAGACATCTGCAAGGGTGATTGATATAGCAAGAACATGAAACCAGGCTAGATATAATTAATTCTGCAGAACACACCTAACAAATTTCTAATATATTTTTAGATTATCGATATCCATATTGGTTTTGTAAAACCCCAGTTCTCTGATTATCTTGGGGGCCAGTTACTTTCAGTTAGGACATCTTTAGAAATAAATTTTAAGAACTTTTGAATTTAAAAAATCATTGTACAGGGAATATTTATCAAGAGGTCTATGGAGGGGAGAAAAGAAAATGGTGGGGATTGGTGATCAATAAGAATCACTAGAGCAATCACACACACACACACAGTCATGAAGTATTTCAACCCTAAGAAATTTGGGAAATAATTGCATTTTCAATAGTCATTTGCCATTCTGGGCCATTACTATCCCTCCTCTACCTCTAAAATATAATAACTCTCGTCATGATGAATGGTAAATGTTTGATGGTTTTGTGATATAGTCTATGTCTAGAGAACATGACAGGACAACCAAGTTAAATTAGCTTAAATATACACATATATATATTTATATATAAAATGTATTTGTCTATTTCTTCCATGACTGTGGGAGTGGGAGAGTGGGAGAGAGAGAGAAGGTGCTCCCCATGGGTCCTCAGCTGCAATCCTACTCCCTCACTGAGCCAGCCAGGATGATGAGCATGCTACACAGGGAGACCTTGGGACATGAACTCAGGACCCATGACCTTGGCATTGCAGAGCATGCAGTACTGCTGTGCCACTGCAGCTGCCTCAGGATGCTAAGTGTAGTTTACGCTACAGGAGAAGCAAGAGTGAAAATAGAGAACTTATAGCAATTGGAATTTCCCTCCATTTAAAAGTTTTTTCCTTATGATAAAATGTGTGCAAACGAGAGAGAGAATGAGAAAAAGAAGCACTCTCTAGAGTCTGGTCACACTGTGATCCCCTTCTCCGTGTCAATAGGCCTGTCAGATTGTGGGCACTTACACATGTGTCTGGTGTTCAGGCTGACCAGGTTGGGGATTTGAACCATGATCAGCATATGAGATCCAGCTTTTCCCAAACAGTGCAGTACTGCTATACCATGGAACCAGCCCCAGAATTCCCTCTGTGAATCTCATTCTGAGGTGCCTCAGAAGTAAGCAGGATATGAATGGAACTGAGAACATAATATCAATTATTGCTGATACTCTGAAGGAAACAGGAGAGAGATTCCTGCGGAACAGTGATGTAAAGCCCTGGAAAGGAAAGGTCACCAACTGAACAGCTAATTCCAGAGGGAGCAGAGCTAATGAGCCAGAGAAAACAAGGTTTAACAATGATCCTAATAAATATTCTCAAGGGCATTTAGGAGGACATCAGCAACAAACAAGGAGAAGGAGTCACACAGAGAACCAGTCAGATTATACTAGAAATAAAATCCTTAATTCATGGGTCAAATGAATACAGAGGATGAATGATCTCATGAGATGGAGTGGGGTTTGAAACATTTCTCCAAGACATCAGGAAGGAAGAAAGAACTGGGAAAACAAGACAAAAATGAAAGGATATAAAACAGAATAAGTAGGGACCAGCAGTTACCATAATGACTATGTTGCTGAACTCCCATGTAGTCGACAGTGGTTCCAGTCCCAGATCCGGTGGCTTAAACTCATGCCAGGTGCATGTGTGTGCATGCCCAAGATCCCGAGAGGAAAATGGAGAAGAAGGGATTGCGACATGGCCATCCCCCCTGGGGGATGATTTCTCGCTTTCTGTCTCTCTGTCTCTCTCTGTCTTTCTGGTGAGTGCTTGTGCCCTATAGCAATTGGGGAGTGCTTGTGCCCTATAGCAAAAACCCCTGCAAAAAAAAAAAAAAAAAAAAAGAGTAAGTATCAATATGTGGTAAATAGGGGAGCTAGAAGGAAAGAAAAGAAAATAAATAAATATTTAAAGAACTTCTAGTTAAAATTTCTCTACAATTAAGAGTGAACAGACTTATTGTGTTCAGAGAGAAAGAGGAACCTATCAACACTTTGACACATTATAGTGAGATGGGAAAAAAGGAAGCAATTCTAGAGAAAGAAAAGCAGGTTATTTAGAAAGGAACAAGAACCAGATGCGCCTTGGACTTCTCAACAGCACACTAAAGTAATATTTCCAAGTATTATTTTTTTAAGTCTGTTTCTTCCCTGAGTGAGTGATACAGAGATACAGACAGATAGATAGCACCTACAAAAGGTCTTTATGTTGTGATCCACCCCAACCTTCAACCAGCCCCAAATCACAGGCATGTGTGTATCTGGCATACTCAGAAAGGTGTCTGGATGGGAACCTGCATTGTTTCCGTGGGAGTGGGCCCTGTAGAGTGTGGAGTTTTACTACTTGCCATTGTTGCTCACCAATCCCCTCCAAAGGACTTTATTTTTATTTTTTTATTTTTTATTTTTTCATATTTGCTACAAGGAGCATGCATTCACTGGAGTGAGATAAAGAGACAGAGAGACATAGAGGGAAAGTGAAGAGCATACCCCCCAGGGGGTATGACCACACTGCAATCCCTTCTCCTCCTTACTCCCCTCGGGATTTTGGGTACACATACAAATGCGCTCGGTATATTTTTCATGCTGCTTGATCTGGGCCTCAAACAGTGCAGTTGTCTATATGGAAATCTAGGCACCTTAACCACCACACCACCTGCCTATCCCCAAAGTACATATGTATGTATGTATTTATTTAAAGAGTTTTTGCTTTAGGGCATGTGCACTCACTGGAGAGAGACAGAGAGAGGGAAAGTGAGAAATCATCCCCCAAGAGGGACCACCACACTGCGATCCCTTCTCCTCCAGTTTCCTCTCAGGATTTTGGGGCATGCACACACACACACACACTGGGGCGTGCACACACACACACACACACACACACACACACACACACCTGATGTGATTTTCAAGCTGCCAGCTCTGACTAGAACCGTATTTGGCCATGTGGGAATCCAACACCCTACCCACCATACCACCTGCTGGCCCCAAACTCATGACCTTTTGAAATCCCTTTTACATGTACAGAACTGTGAAATCTTTTAATCTAAATTTCAAACATTTGCATCATTCTAAAAAATGACCCTCACACTAATTAGTAGTCAATCTACATTTCTCTTCCTTTAGCCTCTTAACCAGGAAGGGTTAAGCCATGGTCATATTTTTATTTTACATTCATCTTGTAAAAGTTTATAAGCTAGATTTGTAGCAGGCAAGCCTATAACTGGGAAGACCAAATTAAGGTAGGATTATAACAATCCAGGCTAGAGCTATAATTAGGAAAGTGGTTTTAGGAACAGCTTCAAGGGTATCCATTTAAAAACTATTCTGGGGACTGGATGATGGCACAGCAGTAAAATGTACACTCTGCAAGGCTGACCCACATGGGACGGTTCGAGATCTGCATCTGGAGATCTCCCTGAGCTTGCTGCATACATGCCCACGATCTGGGACTGGCTGAGAATGGAGGTGGATTGTAATGTCAGGACCCTGTTGGGGTGCTGCCTCTCTCTCTCTCCCCATATCTCTGAGTCAAGGAAGAAATAAATAAACTTTAAAACAAGAATTATTTAATTTTATTTATTATTATTTAAAAAATTTCCTACAGGGCACATGCACTTACCAGAGAGAGAGAGAGAGAGAGAGAAAGTGAGAAAGCAAAAATAAGTCTCCAGCTCTGGTACTTGAACCATGCTGGCCATATGGGTCTCCCGTGCCTGACTTGCCATGTCACCTACTGGCCCCCAAATAAGTAAACTTTTACAAATTTTACATTATTTATTTATTTATTTTTGAGAGAGATTTTTGCTAAAGGGCAAGTGCACTCACTGGAGAGCAGAGACAGAAAGCGAGATATCACCCCCCTGAGAGGATGGCCATGCCACAACTTCTCCATTCTCCTCTTGGGATTGTGGGCATGCACATACACACACCCGGCATGAGGTTTAAGCCACCAGGTCCAGGACTTGAACTATGATCAACTACGTGGGAGTCCAGTGGTGTAACCATTACGCCATCTGCTGTTAACAATAATTAAACATTTAAAAAGTAAATATTCAGATTATTAAGCTAACTGGACTTGGTGATTGGTTGGATATGTAAGGCAAAGAAGGGAGGCTTTGACTACACCCTGTAATTCTGGGTGGGCTAGCTGATTTGATAGCAATTTTACTGATTGAAGTACCAAATCGATGAGGAGGAACATAGGCATGTAGGCAGAAAAGGAAGATGATGAATTTCATTTTGGGCCTGTGGAGTTTGAAAAGCCTCTGCCTAATAAGGTATGGGATGTGAATATGAAGCTAAGGGAAATATTAGGCTAGAGAAAAAGATCTGGGAGTTATCATCATTTTAAGAGAGTACAATCACTCAAAATCAAAATAAAACAAACATCAAACTGTGGGGAAGACCATTATTTAAAAGGGGCAGGATGATGAGGAGGAATCTGTCATTCAGGCTAAGAAGGAACCGTCAGAAAAGTAGGCCTGCAAGGTGCTGGTATCATGGAGCCCAGTGACTTGATGTTTGGACTGTGTGGTCTGCATGTAAAATGCAGAAAAGAGGTGTATTTGATTTTATAGTAACAAAATTACAGTGGGCCTTTGCTATAGGCAGTCTAGTGGGGTGGTATGGGCAAAGACCAGATATATGCACTGAAAGAAATAAATGGAAAGGACTGGCCCCATAGTGCAACACTTGAGTGCTGTGCAGAGGAAGCAGAATCTTGCATGATTTCAACCAGGGTTCAAGTTCCAGTCTCACTGGCTTGAAAAACATACTGGGCACTAGCATGTGTGCTCAGGATTCTGACTGGATGGAGAATCAGAAGAAAAAGGGTTGTGATGTGACCAGGACCCATCTTGAGATGCGCGCGCTCTCTCTCTCTCTCTCTCTCTCTCATGCATATGCCCTCTGGTGTAAAGAAAAAAGGAATAAATAAATAAATAGGAAGAAAAGAATAGGATATAATGAGTAAAGACTTTTTTTTCTTCTTTTTTTCTCATTAAGTTTGGTCTACAAGGAAAGGAAAGATATAAAATGATGGCCAGACATAATAGGAAGATTTGAATTTGGGGAAGGGGAGGATAAGACTTAAGCATGTCTATGCAAATAGTGAGGGATGGGAGAGGAAAGGAATAGAGGAAGAAAGACAGAGGAAAGGAGAAAGTTCTAGAAAGGCTGTAACTAGGTGGTATCAACAATCAGATGGAATAAGAAACCTTAAATAGATGAGATTTCTGATTTGTGATTTTCTGTTTCCTCTAAACATTATTTTTTTTTTTGGAGAGATTTTCACTGTAAGGCGCGTGCGCTCGCCAGACAGACAGAGAGAGACATAGAGACAGAAAGCGAGAAATCACCCCCCAGGGGGAATGGTCACGCCGCAATCCCTTCTCCTCCATTCTCCTCTCAGGATCTTGGGCACGCACGCACACGCGCCCGACATGAGTTTTAAGCCACCGGGTCCAGGACACGAACCGTGGTTGACTACGTGGGAGTCCAGCGACATAGCCATTACGCTAACTGCTGGTTCCCCCTCTAAACATTTTTGACTGTCAATCCCATCAGTAAGATACGTTAGGCATGTATTATTGACATGTATTTCAAATTTATATGCATATCATATTTTTGTGCTAATATTACATGAAAAAAAAACAAAAATTCTGCAAGAATGATTTAGAGATCAATTAAACATTTTTAATTTTTAAATTGTGCAGAGACATTAATTCTTAAATAAGGATGAGGTGAAACATAGCTTAGTACTTTAGCAGCATTCAGAGACTGTTTTTTCCTAAATGAATATGTGATGTAAAAGATAACATAAAAGAATGTATGCACATAGGTTTTTAGTTGATATCTTAATTTTTTTTTTTTTTTGCCAGAGGGCATATGTATCCACTAGAGAGAGACAGAGGGACAGAGAGGGAGAGAAAGCATGCCCCTAATGGGGCGTGGGCATCCCTCAGTTCCTTCTCATGTCTCCATTCTGTTAGAATTTTGAGCACACATGCTTAGTGTGTTTTCCAAGCCACCAAGGGCCACAACTTGAACCACACTGTGGCCATGTGATATGTGGGATCAATTTCCTTAACCATTAGGCCATAAGGCTGTACCCAACTATATTTTTTCTCTTTCTTTCTCTCTCTCTCTCTTTTTAATTGCCAGAGGCTCACTGTGGTCAGACCATAATCCCTTCTCCATTTGTCCATCCCGTTTCAGACACATGTGTCCAGCATGCATTTCAAGTGCTGGGGCTGGTATGCAAAGCTGGATGGGCCACATGGGATTTATATGTACTGTAATCTGTAGTCTCTCTGGACATTTATTTTTAAAATTTTATTTCTCTAAAACTAGCCATTGGAGTGTTAATTTAACAAATACACGGAAACATCCATAAGAAGGTTAGGGTTTACATCTGGAGACTCCCCCGAGTACACTGGGCATGTGTGTGCCCATGATCCAAGGCAGGCTGAGGCTGGGGATGGAGTGCCACATCGAAGCAAGCCATGCTATGAAGGAAAGGCATTGCATGTCCCCACTTAATATATACCGAGTGTCTGCACTCTAAAAAAAAAAAAAGAAAGAAAGAAAGAAAAAAAGAAACGTATTCATATTCAGTGTGTGAAATCTGAATAAGATCTTTCCTTTAGGCAATGGCATGATATCAATGCAAATTTCTTACATTTGTTTATTGTACTATGGTTATGTTATCTTAAAATATTTAAAGGGGCAGATTTCTCAAACAGTTCAGAAGAAATATAATAGATGAGGATATAGGCATATCTGTAGATACAGACACAGATACAGATATAAAGGATAAAGCAAAGTGGTAACATGTTAACAGTTGGGAAATCTGGGTGAAAACTATATTGATATATGGGGATGCTTGGTACTATTCTGATAACTTCTCTGTGAGTCTGACAGTCTGCCAAAATAAAAAGTTAAATGAAAAAAAAAAAGATGATAATCCTGTAAAAAAACCAAAAACCAAAAACCAAAAACCCTGTTAGGGGTGTGCTCTCCCTCTCTCCTCTGCCTCTCACACTCATGGGAGGAGTAAATAAATAAAATGTAAAAAAAATCTGTAGAAAAAGAAAATGTATAAAAGAATGATAGCAGTTTGCTAGGCTGGTAAAATGTAATCATTCTTTTATAATGTCTTATTTCTGCAATATTTTATCATTGACTAAGGTTTTTTTTTTTTTTAAAAAAAGTGTATTAAAAAGAAAAAAAAGGCCAGTCCTATAGTCTAGTGGTTAAGGGAGTTAGATTCCACGTGGTCACCTGTGGTTTGAATCTTGGCCCCAACAACATGCTGAAAAACATGCTGGGTGCATGTGCCCCAAATCTCAACGGGATAGAGAGATGAGGACTGCAGCATAACTATTAGGGTGCTTTCTCCACCCTCTCACCACCAGTGAGCATGTGTGCCCTTTGACAATTAAAAAAACATAATGAAAGAGAGATCTGAGAAATGATATTTTAAAAGGAAATGGTTTAAACATAAATATTTATGTGTATGTACATATACACACTTTAAGTTTACTTATTAATTTTCCCTAGCAACAGGAAGAGACATACAGAAGTCAGATAGCTCCAGTAAGGTCCCTGGCCACTCTCTACTGTGGCCTCAGCAAGCCTGGATCATGGGAATGAACACATGCCTGATAGGCACAAGGAGACCTCTGATGTGAACCTGGGTCTTCCGTTGTGAGTCCTGTATCACAGAGCATTGTGTTACTGCTGTGCCATGATCTGGACTCCGAAAAGGTTGTTAAAAGGGATATGAGATCAGAAGACAGTAGACAGCTTTGGTTTTATTTTACATTTTACAACAACTGGCCTCAGTGGAAATTGACTTGACAGATGCAGCTGGGTCGTCCGGTAAGTAGCATCTGGGGAAGTTATAGATTTTGTGACATATTTTCATTGGTTATATTTTCATTTTCAGTGTTTTTCTTTTCATTTATAGTTTAAAAATTCTCATAAATAGAAGCACAATGCCACTAAGTAAAAAAAAAATTGTTACAGACTAAAAAATTTTCTTTTTCACCTGTGTCTCTCACTGTCAACTTACTCTCACATAAGCTACGAAGACCTCTCATATTAACAACTAAGCTACTGAGTGCAGTGGTTAATATGCAGTGGTCCTCAAAAAGCTCATGGAAAAGGGGTCACTCAGTGGCCTGATGGTAAAATGCAGTGCTCTGTGTGGCAATCCCATGTGGAAGGTCCCTTGTTCAATCTGAACTTGAGTATGTTGGGCACAGTGTGCCCATGCTCCAGGCTGGCTGAAGTTGGGGTTGGATCGTGGCATCAAAATCCTATCAGGGTATTGTATCTCTGCCTCTCTCTTTAACAGAATAAATAAACTTTAAAAAAATGTGTCATGTAGAAACTATGGATAAATTTAAAATTTTTTTTTGCACCATAATGAACTGGTAGTTTAACGCCATTTTTTCACAGACTTTTTAAAGCCCTCTCATATATATATATTTATGCACTCATATATACACATGTGTATATATACACATACACACATATCTTTATTTAGCTATAGTTATACATAGATACATATATAGGGTCTGTTTTGGTTACAAAACAGAATTATAATCAGTTTTTTTCTCTTGCTTTTTCCTTCAATGATATTTTATAGAACTTTTCTCAAGTCAATTTGGATTCATTTCTTTAAATTCATTTTATTGTAGTTGTAACCTAAATTTAGTACCCTGCCTGTCTTTTGTTGGGGATTATGCTTCTTTTTCTCTTTTTTTTTTGCCTGGATGAACAATAATATAATGAAAGAAAGTAGAGACATTACTACCAACCTGACAGAACAATACTGCAATAAATATGGAAGTATACATTTCCTTACATCTGAGTACTTGTTTCTATAAGACAGACTTACAGGAACAGAATAATGGGTTGAAGCATATATTTTCTATGTGAGGGAACTTCCATATGGAAAATGGGAAAAGTACAAGTTTATTTTGTGCAAAATTTTTGAAATTTATGTTTAATTTTTTATAATGCCCATTTTCCCATTGATTTTCTGAGGAGCTCTTATATATATAAACTGAATGGGTATATTTCTGTATGTTATATATTTATATATTATACATTTATACTTATTTATATTCATTTAAAATTGTAAGTTCCTATGATTCAAAATGTTAAAGTTTTAAAAGGATTCTATTATAAATTCTCATAGTTTTTTCGGAGGGCCAGATTGTTTACTATAATAAGATTGCTACTATTTATAGTGCAACAATGAGTGTATATGAGTGCCATTTCTGCTTAATCCCTTCCAAGAATACCCTACAAGTGTATCATCTTTTGATTTTTCCCAGTTTAATAGCAAAAATTTGCTCCCTCCTTACTACAGGTTTGTTTGTATTTGTGTTCATTGCCAGTGTATGACAAAAGTAGAGTTAGTAATGTATTTTGGACTGGACTCTCGTCTGAACTGCTTAATCTTGTCCTTAAATCATTTTGTTTTCCCCTGGGCAGTTAATTTTTTTCTTTTCCATGAATAAAAGTGATTTGTATAGACCGTCATCTGTATTGCATTTTATCCTCAAGTCAATAATTTTTTATATTCAATGGTTTGGTAACTTTAATAATTTGAAACATTTACAAGTTTATATGATCACTGTCGCTTCTTTTTCAATGGTTTTGGGTTGCCTGTCTTAAGTCTAGGAAAGTTTCCCCAATCCTTAAATATTATAGGTACTTTATAGATTTTCTTTTAATGACTTCTACACACACACACACACACACACACACACACACAAACACACTCTCAGATTTTTTTTTCCCAAGTCTTTTATCCTCCTGGACTCACTGTTGTATGTATGGTTATACCTCTAGTTTTTCTGGATGGATAGCAATGTTTTCAGCATAATTTATTAAATTTCCTACCACTTTCCCACTGAATTACAATACTGTCTTGGTTATATATTAAAGTCTACTGCATATGTGGATTTATTTCTGGGTTCTCTGTTCTGTGGACTTAGTTGTCTACTTTTATATTGTTATCCTTATCAATCTATGGTAGTATTTGATATATGTTCTATATCAGGCAAGATCTCTTTACTATTCTACTTTTTCAGTTCTATTGGATTTTGGTCTTTTTTTTTTTTCCATATAAACATTTTTTTAAATCATTTATCCAAGTCTCAAAAGCAGGAAAAAAGAAAGAAAGAAAGAAAAAACTTCACTGATATGTTAATTGGAATTGTATTCACATTATATTGATTTTGGGAGGATTCATTACACTGAGTCACACAATCTAAGGACACATTATGACTTTCCTTTCATTAGAATGTGATTTATGAGGACCAGCAGCTGGCATAATGGCTGTGTTGCTGGACTCCCATGTAGTCAACCACGGTTTGAGTTCTGGACACAGTGGCTTGAATTCATGCTGGGCGCATGTGCGTGCATGCCCATGATCCTGAGAGGAGAGTGGAGGAGAATGGATTACGGTGTGGCCATCGCCCCTGGGGGTGATTTCTTGCTTTCTGTCTCTCTTTCTGGCAAGCACACGCACTCATAGCAATGTGCCAGAACCACCCCCTCAAAGAAAAACCCCCTCAAAAAAAAAAAAAAAAAAAAAAGAATGTTTTTTGTTCTTCACATTGCATCATTTTTTTTCCCCTTTATTATAGCTTCTTTATGGCTGATGCTGTTTTCATATTTGTGAATGGATAACTGTTTCTCAGATGGTCTTTTTTAGGAGGGTGTGGTATAAATACTTGGCATACCATAAAGGTCTCGCCCATCTTCTCCCTTTCTGTCCGCCACCTTCACTTTCATCATGTGTAACCTGGGAACCTAAGCCATCTTTTTAAACTTCATTTTGGAGGCTGACATACTATTAAAATAAAAAATATGACCTATTGAATAAACTGCTGTATTTAATCAGCCATATAAACATGGTGTTTGGAGAAGTATAAAACTTGCTGATAATTTTCTCTCTGTCTTGCTCTTTTTTTTTTCCATGTTTGTGGGGAGAGTGGGGAGAGAAATTTTTGACAGGGACTTGCAATGTTGTGATCCTTCTGCCCCAGCCTCCCAGTTGGCCAGGATTATAGGCATGTGCAATTGTGCCTGTTGTGTTCAGATTGGCCTTGCAACTAAACCTAGGCTTCTCATGAAGCTTCCAGCCTCCTAAGCAGTAGTGCTAACTGTGTACCACCATGGCTGGGCTCCCTGCTAACTTTTCTTAAAGATTATATTCTTACTTCATATTTGGGATAATGAGTAACAGTTCTATTGACATTTCCTTTGAAAACCAGACAGCCTTCTGTAATTTCTTTTTTTTTTGCCAGAGCGTGTGTGTGCTCATCAGAGAGAGACAGAGAGAAAGGGAGAGAGAAGATAGCACCCTCCATGGGGAATGGCCAGGCCTCAATCCCTTCTCCTGCAACTCTCCATCCTTTAGAATGTAGGGCATACATGCCCATACACATACCACACACACACACACACACACACACACACACACAGACACATGCCTGGTGTATTTCTCATGCTGAGACTTGAACCATGCAGTTGACCATGTGGGATCGAGTGGTCTTAACCATGAGGTCATGGAGCAGGCCCCATGCTGCTTTCTAAATAGCTTAGCATTCTAAGCTGCAAAAAATAAATTGCTTGCTTTGTTCAATGTGTCAAAGAAGACAACTGAAGAAGAAATAATCCCATTTTTCATCCTCTCTATAAATTGAAAGTACGGTATTTCTAAGACACTCCTGAATTTCAAAGAGGCTAGAGACTTGTTTTTCAGTGGGCAAAGAGTAGGAATGTCTCTCCTTATCCCTGTTAAGGGAAGAAAAACCAAACTTAATGATTTTCTTCTTCAAGATTGAATATCAAGAAGGGTAACAATTTACTAATGAAAATAGGGCTAGTGCTATGGTTCCTTTTTTGGGGTAAAGGGTAATCAGACTACAAGTGAAGATGTGGATGATGACATATGCAAAAATCTGTCATGGTTTTTCTGATGACCCAATATATTCATTCCCTTTGAGATATTGTCCATTACCACATGGCTGTGACTCCCAAATGTAAATCTTCAGTCCAGAACTCTCACCCAAGCTCCCATATATGACATATTTACAGACTTATCTGCTGGGATAGTTAATAAACAGTTTATCTCAACGTATCCCAAAGTGAACACCTGATCTTTACTCTGCTAAACCTGTTCTTTGTTTAGCCATTCTCAGCTCCTTTGTTGTCAACACCATCCTTTCAGTTGCTCAGGCCTAAAATCTACAGAATAATCTTTAATATTCCTCTTTTTCTTATAAACCACATACAATCCATTATGAAATTCCTTCGGTTTTACCTGCAGAATTGATCTGGATTCCAACTCCCTCTGGCCCTCTTTATTACTACTATCCTAGACTAAGTGACTGTGCTTTCTCATCTGGATTATTGCAGTAATCAGAAAAATCATGAGGTATTTTTGCATAGAAAACCAGAAAAATATATTATGACTTTTCCAATGACCCAACAGAAAAGAGAAAAGAACCAAGACTGAACTGGGGGCCTTCCAATGTTAAGAAAAAAGGAGAGGGCCAACCAAACAGACTGTGAAGAAGTGATCTCTTGGCATCTCTCAAATGCCTCTATTCTGGGTTAGCTGTTTCTCTTTTATGTGTGCATAACACCCATCTGTTGCATTTGTCAAACAACTTAGTGTCCTGCATTAAAATCGTATACATGCCCGTTGCCTACTTGATTGGACCTAGTGCAATGTCTGAGTAATATTGGCTATATAATAAAATAAAAAAGCATTTTATTTTATTTTTGTCATACAAAACAAAAAAGCATTTTATTTCATTATCACATATGAGCTAAACTGTATAATATTAAGAAGGGCCATGTCATGATTTAGTGCCATTTGCCTGAGAAGCACATTAGACACTGGAATATTCTATATCGTTTTATGGTTTATTTTATGGACTGGCTTTCTGCCAATATTATTTACTGCAGATTAAGTATTGACTCAGCCAGCAGAATGGGTTATCACATTCAAAATTCTTTTTGTCAGAGTTTATCCCTGAATTTTTGCATTATCCATCTCTTACGCCAAACCTGTTTTTATCACATAAAATCAGAGTCACATATAGCTGGTTCTCTAACCTAGAAACAGATTAATTTGGGTGAAAGACCGCTAAAACAATCTCATTTTATTTATAGCTCTGTGGGGGCACCATCCAGGTTTTACTGAAATGCAAGGAAACAATTCACAAGTATTACTGAATAGTAAGTCCCTCCGGGAGTTTATGTAGCTGTGCTGGATACATTATTTGAACAGTTTTGTCCAGATGTGGCTTCAATTACACAGATTCTGATCAGAAATATCTGCTGTGCTGTGGAAGATCAAGACAGCAGACGCTAAAGCCTCAGGACACGGCGTTTCAAAGAAAGAAGCAAAACACAGCACAAGAGGATTCACTACCAGAAAGCAATGATGAAACAGACTTCTTCTAGGAGACAGGGGCCAGAAGCACCTGACCCATCACTCTTCAGGTCTTATGAGTGAGAGAATCTAAAGAGTGCTAGTTTCTCCTTAGTTTACAGGAGGCAATATATTGTTTCCGAAATGGAGACAAATTCTCTTTCCCATTTTCACATGCAGAACAGCTGCAGAATATATAACAGACCACTGCAGTGCAGAGCTGAGATTTTAGTTTTGTCGAATAAAATAGCATACATCTCTGTTCTGAACACTTCAGTGATTTAACTTCCACACCATACATCACCTCTTCAGTTTTTGAGTATCGAAATGAGAAACTCTACAAGGACCTCATAAAGCTAGAAAGGAGACGAGATGAGCACATATGAGGGAATTAGAGGACAAAATAATCTAGGATATGATATAATCGTGGTGTGCAGTGCAGATCGGAAGTGTGAGGAGAACACAGAGGAGGGAGGGAGACATAACCGAGGGAGTAGGAGCCCTGCAGAAACTGGAAGGACAGAGAAGACTTGATGGGACTCAAGATGAATGGAGCACAAAAATGGCAGGGAAAAAACACAAAAGAAGTTTTTGTTGCTTCTAAAAATCCTGGCCTAGCCTTCTAGATGATAAAATGAGACAAAAGCTAGGCTTTAGAGAACAAATGGACAAGGGAAAGATACCAGAAGCAGAAAGGGCTGAAAAATCATGAGACAGTTCAAGGCACAGTTGCACCACTAGCCACTCAGTGCCAGGCATATGGCTGGCCTGCCTGTGTTTGTCCCAGGTGGACCTGGGGACAGGATCAGTGGTTCTGAGGGCGGCAGCTGTGGCCTTCAGCAGTGCCGGATGTCTCACCGTAGTTAGGTACATGTTATTAAATTACTTAACTAAGAAAGTAAGTTTAGTTATTCTGATAAATAACTTTTTAAAATAATTATTAATTTAATTTACTCATTCATTTATTTTTTGAATTTGATGAGAGAGAGAGAGAGAGAGAGAGAGAGAGAGCGAGCGAGCCACCAGGTTCAGGAGAGAGAGAGCGAGCGAGACACCAGGCTCAGGATTCGAACCGTGATTGGCCACATGGGAGTGTCCAGTGCCTTAACCACCATGCTATCTACTGGTCCCTGATAAATAACTCTGAATGTATTCTAATATACTCTTGTAAAGGGTGAGAGAAAAAGGTGAAATGGGCATGCTTGGAATTGACCACAGGAGTAGGTACTTATCATCAGCTGGGTGTGTAGTGATGGAAACAAGGTTGAGAACTGCTGGATAGAGGATGAGCGCTAATACTTTTCCTTAACACCCTTAGATTCTGTTCTAAAAAGTGAAGATAAACTTGAGTAATAAGAGCAGAGTTACTTAATTGATTTCTGTTGTGTTCTTTCTTTCTTTTTTTAAAAAAGATTTATTTATTTAATTTTAGTTATTATTATTTTCCTTTGCTATAGGGGAACATGTGTGTGTGTGTGTGTGTGTGTGTGTGTGTGTGTGAGAGAGAGAGAGAGAGAGAGAGAGAGAGAGAGAGAGAGAGAGAGACAACACATCCAGGACTTGAACTGCAGTCAGCCATGTGACAGTTCAGTGACTCAACCACCATACCACCTGCTGCCCCCTCTGTTGTGTTCTTAAAGGAGGCAGGCTCCAAGGATGGACTTAATTTTAAAATACAGTTTATGAGCAAATTGTTTAATTTTGAAAACATACTTTTCCTTAGATAAAGCTTCCTTCCCTGTCCATACTCCAAGTCCCTCCCATGTCTGCTTCTTCTCTTGTATTCCAGACCTTAGCATATGGTACCTGACTGCTCAAACCAGAAATCACCTATGTACCCAATAATTAGTGAAGAACTGTTGGTGTAGTTTTTCCCTCCTGCACAGTCACTCTAACTACTATGCAGTCAGTCATGTGGAATCTGGCTGCCTTAACTACCAAACTGTGGAGCTGGCCCTGTCTCCTCTCTTAAAACTTATGAAAATTGTCCCATGCTTAGAAGTCTCAGCTCAAAAACCACTTGTCAGGCAATTTAATGGAGCAAAGACAGTCTTTTAACAATCAATGCTGGAACAACTGGATATCTACATGCAAAAACATTAATCTAGACCCAGAACTTACACCTGTCACAAAATTTTAACTCAGAATGAATCACTGCCCAAACAGAAAATGCATAACTATAAAACTCCTAGAAGACAACACAGGAGAAAATCCAGTTGAGTGTGGGCATGGCAATGATTTTCAAGATGCAACACAAAAAGTACAGTCCATAAGAGAGATAATTAATAAGCTGGCTTTCACTAAAATTAAAAGAATGTGATGAAGGCCACAGAGTAGGAGAGAACATTTGTAAAAGACACATATAGTAAGGGACAGTTATGTAAAATATACAAATGACAAGAAAACTAACAACTCTAGGGCCTCAATGGTGGTGCAACACTAAAGCAACACTCTGCAAGCCTGACCCACAGGGAAAGGTTCTAGGTTTGTGTCCATGAATCTCCCTGAGTGCTAGGAGCACATGTGTCCATGATCTGGAGCTGGCTGAGGCTGGGGGGTGCATCATAATGTTAAAACCCTGTGGAGGGTGCTGCTTTCTGTCTCTCTCTTTCTCTCTATTACTCTTGCTCATGGGAGAAGTTCATTTAAAAAGCCTGATTAACATACTGAGTGCTTGTATATATGTGCCCAAAATTCCACGAGGAGAATGGAGAATAAGGGATTGTGGCATGGCCATCTCCCTTGGAGGGTGTTTTCTCTCTATCTCTCTCTGTCTCTCTACATTCTACAGCAAATTAAAAAAAAATGGGCTTAAGACCATAAGAGACCCTTCACTAAAACGACATACAGATGGCAAATAAGCATATGAAAAGATGATCCACAGGACCAGGTGGTAGTACAGCAGTAAAATGTGATGGTCTGTGAGGCAATCTCACCTGGCAAGTTTCCTGGTTCAAGTCTGGAGAAATCCTCAAGTATGCCAGACATGTGTGTGTCCATGATCTAGGGCTGGCTCAAGGCTGAGGGTGGACTGTGATGTCAAGATCCTGTTGGGGATTCTGTCCCTCTCTCTCTCAATGAATAAGTAAATAAACTTAAAAAAAAAAAAGCTTCATGGCTAGCTGGCTAACTATGTGGTTCAAGTCTTGGACCTGGTGACTTGAAAAACATGCTGAGTGAGTGTGTGTGCATCCTGCAAACCTCCAAAAGAAGAAGTAATGGAGGAGGGATTGTGGTGTGACCATCCCCCATGGGAGGATGCATATTCACTTTCCCTTTCATTCTCTTTCTGTCTTTCTCTGGTGAGTGAATACACCCTCTGACAAATTTTTTTGTTGTTGTTTTTGGAGAGATTTTCGCTACAGGGCGCGTGCGCTCGCCAGACAGACAGAGAGAGACATTAGAGACAGAAAACGAGAAATCACCCCCCGGGGAGATGGTCACGCCACAATCCCCTCTCCTCCATTCTCCTCTTGGGATCTTGGGCACGCACGCACACACACCCGGCGTGAGTTTTAAGCCACCGGGTCTGGGACATGAACCGTGGTTGACTATGTGGGAGTCCAGCGACATAGCCATTACACAACCTGCTGGTTCCCAAATTTTTTAAAAATTAAAAAAAAAAGATGCTCCACATCATATGTCATTGAGAAATTAAAATTAAGCAATGAAATACCATTACTCATCTTCTAGAATGGCTAAAATCCAAAACACTCACAGTACCCAAAGCTGACCAAGATGTAGAGCATAGGAGCTCTCGTTTACTGCTGGTGGAGATGCAAAATGGTGAAGCCACCTTGGATGATAAGTTGGTAGTTTCATACAAAACTAATCATATCTCAAAAAAAAAAAAAAAAAAAAGGCAACCTAAGAAAAAATATAGCAGAAGGCATATGAACGAGCAAAACT
>NW_006159773.1:3734156-3743493 GCF_000334495.1 Tupaia belangeri chinensis
CGGTGGCTTAAAACTCATGCTGGGCGCGTGTGTGTGTGTGCCCAAGATCCCGAGAGGAGAATGGAGGAGAAGGGATTGCGGCGTGACCATCCTCCCTGGGGGGTGATTTCTCGCTTTCTGTCTCTATGTCTCTCTCTGTCTGTCTGGCGAGCGCATGCGCCCTATAGCAAAAACCTCTAAAAAAACCCCCAAAAAACCCCCCCAAAAAACAAACAAACAAAAAAACTAATCGTATCTTACCATCCAGCAATCACAGTTCTTAGAATTTATCCAAGAGTTGAAAATTTATGTCCATCTAGAACATACACATGGATGTTTATAGCAGTTTTATTCACAATTTCCAAAACTTGGAGGCAACCAAGATGTCTGTTAGGATAGGTGTCCCCAACCCACAGGCCACAGACTGGAGCTCACCCATTCCCCATTGCTCTGATTGTTGCTTTGGCTTTGCCTCCTGTATTAAATTCTCATGGGAGCATGAGTGTTGGGTGAGTGTTTTATTGTATATTGCAGTGTGTTGGTGGAAATGGGGTGCACGGTAGATGTGGTGCACTTGGGTCATTCCGGGGCCTCCCTCCCAACCTATGGAAGGACTGTCTTCCATGAGGCCAGTCCCTGGTGCCTGGAAGGTTGGGGACTGTTACTTTAGTAGGTGAATGGATAAATGAATGGTAGTATAATACATCCAGACAATGGAATATAATTCAGCACTAAAAAGAAATGAGCTGTTAAGCAATACAAAGACAAGGAGGAAACTTAAATGCAAAGTCTTAAAGAAAGAAGCCAATATGATTCCAACAATATGATGTATTAGAGAAGGCAAAACTTGGAAACAGTATATGGATTGGTGGTTATTGCTGGTTGACAGTGGACTTTTAGGACAGTGATAAGATCCTGTATGATTCTACAATGGTGGATACACATCAAGTACATTGTCAAAATCCATAGAGCTTACAACATCAAGAGAAAACCCTAATTAATATAAATTATGGTCTTTGAGTGATTAGATCTGTCAGTGTAGGTTCACTGATTGTAACAAATAGACTATTCTGGTGGGGGATGCTGACAATGTGGGAGGCTATGCATGTGTAGGGGCAGAAATACGTGGGAAATCTTCATACCTGCCTCTTAATTTTGCTGTGAACCAAAAATGCTCTAAAAAAATTTAAATCTAGGAAAAAATAGTCACTCATCATCAGCTTTTCAACTCTCCTCCTAGTCAGAATTTCTTCTTCTTCGGTGAGTGTAAGACTCATGCCTCTATTTATCAGATTTCATGTGACTTCACACACAGCTGGCTATTTACGTGCTAGGCTCCTTCACTGACTGCTGGTTCCTACAAACAAGAACTGATTATTATTCCTATTTGCTTAGCCTTGTGCTTTGCTCATAGCAGGGGCTCAATAAATGTTTATTGAGCAAATCAATCTGCCCCGCAGCAAGGTCCCTCTTAGTCTATTGCATCAAAATTCCATTTGTGTTTCATATTTTAAGGTCCGTTATTATAATTTAAGGTTATAATAAAAGGTAAGTGATTGCACAAGAGCCTGAACAATGATGCTGCTTTCCAGCATTCTGGCATGCCCGTGAAATATGTGCAAATAAAGGTAGAGATACCTGAGAATACGGATGACTGAAAGGGAAGGGATCAATAATTTGAAGCATATTACTGCTTTGTCTTTGATTATTGCCAGTGTACCTTCCCAGTCTGGGGTGGTGAATGAGATGAGTTAATGCTGCATGTATTGTTTGACAATTGTGGAACTTGCTGGCAGACTATTTTGGACTCTTTCTCTCAGAATTACTTGTGCAAAAATGACAGGCCAGAATCTCTTTTCACTTTTTAATTTTTAAGTAATTTTTATTTATTATTATGATGACTATTATTTAAAAATTCTATATCAGGCATATAAACTCACCAGAGAGAGGAGGAGGAATGTGAGAAAGCAAGCCACCAGGTCTAGGATTTGAACTGTGGTCAGCCATGTGGGATTCCAGCACCTTAACCACCATGCCACCTACTGGACCCCTCACTTTTATTTATTTAAAATTAAAAAAAAAAAACCTTTATTTTTATTTCTTCCATGAGAGAGAAAGAGATGAAGATAGAGGGAGAGACAGAGAGACATTTACCCCTAAGAGGGTCTTCATGCCACAAGCTATCCCCAGACTCAGTCAGCCAAATCACAGGCACACACATGTGCCCAACATAAACAGGGAAACCTCTGGATATGAATACAGAACCTTCACATGTGGGTCAAGGTTCTCAGAGCATTGTTACTCTGTACATCTGCTGTCAGGCCCTAGAGCCTCACTGTAAATAGATGCCAGTATTGAAAGACAAATATTACATTCTAATGAAATATAATGCTATATAAGTTATTTTCCCTGATATACATTGCTATTTATCTATATAATAATAATAATGATAATAAATTGCTATTTATCTACTGTTCAAAATTGGATCTGTGTTTTCCTTCAAATTCTCCACTCCTGGGGTCAGCAGGTGGTGTACTGGTTAAGGCACTAGACTCCTACATGGCAAACTGAGGTTCAAGTTCTGAACCTGGTGGTTTGAAACTCATGTTGGGTGTGTGTGCATGGGTGCACACATAGAGGGGAATAGAGGAGAAGGGATTGTGGAATGGCCATCTCCCAGTGGGGGGTGTTTTCTCACTCTCTCTCTTTGTCTCTTTAGTGAGTGCATGTGCCCTATAGCAAAAGTCTTTATCCAAATACATTGCTATTTATCTACATAATATCTACATTGCTATTTATCTACATAATATACATTGCTATTTATCTACATAATATACATTGCTATTTATCTACATAATACATAGTTATTTATCTACATTAGCTATATAACAAATTTTATATTCTTGTAAAATGTTTCAAACCAGCATAAAATGTTCAACTTTCTCTCAGTCTACTTCAGTCAACACCTCAAGGGAGATCCTAGGAGAGATAATGGGGGAGTCCAATGAAAAAGGGAGCAGAGCATTTGGTAATTATTAGACTAGCTAATATGGGTGCCAGCAGATGGTGTGGTGGTTAAGACACTGGGGTCCCACATGGCCAACTGTGGTTTGAGTCCCAGAACTGGTAGCATGCTTTTTCACTTTCCCCTTCTTTCTCTCCCTGTCTCTCTCTGGTTAAATTAAAAAATAATAATAAATAAAATAATTCTAAAAAATTAGTATATGTAATTAAGTGGGAATTCTACTTTGCTATTTCTCATCCCTGCTCCATTTTGTGGGGTGGTGAGTGGAAGCAACAACTTTCCCAAGTTGTTGGGAAAGTCATAACTTGTTTTTCTATGCAAACATATGTCATGACTTTCCTGACAACCTAATATGTTATTTCCAACAGATGGGACTATAGTAGTAGGATAAATTCCTAAAAGATGAGATCTGGCACATTCAGGGTAGTATGGCCTTATGACTGAATGGATTGAAAAACTGTGGCACATATACTCTGTGGAATACTATTCAGCCATTAAGAACAACAAAACCCTGGCTTTTGACAGAAAGTGGAAGAATATGTAAGATTTACTGCTGAGTGAAGCAAGCCAGGCTATGAAGTAGAAACACTGTATGTCCCCCCTTAATATATACCGAATGTCTGCACTCTATAACAGAAACGGATGGGCTAAAGGATATACAAACACAAGAGACAGATGTGAATGCCAGATGTGGTGTGTGTGGAGGAGTGGGGCCTGGGGAAAAACATTTGGAGGAGGGATACAAAAATAGCATTGTTGAGACAGGGAGGTAGTGTTGTTGTATTTTGATCAACTCGACCAGGGAGAAATGTTCACATATTGAAATGATCACCTTGTAAGCCAAATAATGTGATTGACTGTATTTAAAAAATATATAAATAAAGATAAATAAAAAATAAAAAAATTTCTAAAAGGATTACCTAATTTCTCAAAAAGTATATGTATATGTTTTTAATAGACATTGCCAAGTACCCTTCCATAGGAGCTAGACTCATTCACACTCTCAACAGTAATGTATAATAGTACCTGTTATCCCTCATCCTTCACATTTTTAAAAAGGTTTTGATGTAGAGCATATATACTTGCTAGAGACAGAGAGAGAGAGTGAGAAGAAAAGTGAGATGGTGGGAGGATGGTCCCACTGTAATCCCTTCTCCTTCATTTTCCTCTCAAGGTTTTGGGCATGTATACACATACGCCCAGTGTGATTTTCAAGCTGTTGGGTTTGGACTTGAACCATGGTCTACCACGTGGGAATCCAGCATCTTAACCACCACAGCACCTGCTGGCCCCCATCCTTCAAATTTTATTCTCTTTTTTTCTTTCTGTCTTTTAATATGTAGAATTGTAATATATAATAAAAGTATAAGAATATTAATAGGCCCAACGTGGTTAGTCAGAACAGATATCTTTATTTTAAGTATCATTTGCACATAGAGAGATGGAGAAAAATATATTGGGTCATCTGAAAAGTCACGATGCATTTGCAAAAATCCAATAGTCGAAGAAGAAAACTCAAAGTGTTCCTTTGATTTGAATGTTTTCTGAAGAAACATTACAAAGTCTCTTTTAAGCAGAGTGTCTACATATAATAGACACTCGATAAATATTTGCAGAACAACTCCTGTGACTCAATATATTAAGTTTTACTAAATTCTAAGAGTGGTATAGTTGGGTAGTTAAAGTCCCATAGTGGCAATTAGATCTTTTTTTTTAAGAATTATTTTATTTAACTTTATTTATTTATACATTTTTAAATTTTAATTTGACCATAGAGGGAGAGAGGGAGAAAGAAAGAGAGGGAATGTGAGGAAACAAACCACCAGGTTCAGGACTCGAACCGTAGTCGCCCATATGGGAATCCAGCGCTTTTAACCACCACACCATCTGCTGGCCCCGGCAATTAGATCATATTTTTAAAAAATCATGTAGAAGATTAGAGTTTGAATTTTAGCCCTGGCAGTTTGAAAAATCAAAACAAAAACAAAAACAAAAAAACACTGGGTATGAGAGTGTTCCCAGGTCTGACAGGATAGAAAACTGTTGGAAAAAGGATTGTGGCATGACCAGGCCTAGTTGGGGAGCATGTTTTCACTCCCCACCACCTATCTCTCTCTTGCACACGCATGCACCCTCTGGCATTAAAAAAAAAAAAATCACATGTTTTAATTGGCAATTTAGCTAATCCCTTGCAGACTGTATGAGAAAAATAAATGTAGAAACATACTATTGAACAAAAATTCATTTTTAAAAGTGAAATTCTAAAATGAAAGTCAGAAAACATTTATAAGAACAACACTAGTTTTCTAATTTCAGCATTCTTGGTATATTTTTTCCCAATCTTTTTTTTTTTAAGAGATTTTTGCTATAGCGTGCATGTGCTCACCAGAGAAACAGAAAGTGAGAAATACCCCCCACGGGGAAATGGCCACGTCACCATGTTCTCCTCCATTGTTCTCTTGGGATTTTGGGCTGGCATACACATGCACCTGCTCTGAGTTTTGAACTGCCAGGTTCATGACTCGATCCACAGTGTCTACATGGGAGTCCAGCGATGTAACCATTACGCCATCTGCAGGTTTCCATATTTTTTTAATTAGTTTTATCCTTTGTTAATATGTAAGCGTGTGTCCCTATTTGTGGATTCTGAATCCACCCATAACCCAGCAGAGAATGGAAACCATTCCACTGAGGGTGAAGTGCACTATGTAGTTAGGCCTACAATGGTTGCAACTGACTGAATAGATACAGGCATTTTTCCTTGTCATTATTCCCTAAACAATACAGTATAATAATCAGTTACATAGCACTTACATAGTATTTGTATGACAAGTAATCTAAAGATGACTTAGAGTATATGAGAGGCTATGAGTATGTTATATGCACAAGCTACATGATTTAATATAAGAGACAAGAGTGTCTATAAATTTTGGTTTCTTCGAGGGGGGGTAGGGTCGTGGATCCTGGAAACAATCTCCTGAGATACAGAGGGATGACTGTATATATCACACATTCGTTTCTGTCACATGTACATATAGGTTCATATACATTACAGAATTGTAATCACAGTGGAAAAATAATTCCCTAGCCAGCATTAGATTCAATATGATACCAGCTTTTGATTATTTTTAAACTTCTTATCTATTTTTTGTGACTTCCTGAAATTTCATCAATAGAATACAAATTAATTTATTTTCCTGTTCAACATTTGGGTTGTTTTCACTCTTTTATTATTATAAATAGATAATGGTCAGGGTCTTTTTCTATTTCCTTATTTATGCATTTTCAAAATGCAATGCTCTATGGCGGGCTTGCATGGGTACCTGTGATCTGGGCCAGCTGAAACTGGGTGTGGATTGCAGCGCTATAACTCTGTTGGGAGTGCTTTTTTTCTTTCCTTCACATAAAATAAATCAATAAATAAACTTTACACATACATATATAAACACACATACACATTGAGCATTTCCTTTTTTAAAAAAAAATTAATTGCCAGAGGGCATATCTGCTTGCCAGAGAGAGACAGAGAGAAGGAGAAAGACAGCAATGGAATGGGATGTGGTCATGCTGCAATCCCTTCTCCATTTCTCCACTCTGTTAGGATTTTGGGTGTGCACACGTGCCTGGTGTGTTTTCCAATCCACTGGGACTGGAATTCAAACTGTGCTTGGCTGTGTGAGATCCAGCTCCCTTAACCACTAGGCTATGGGGCTGAACCTACAGGTTGAGCATTCCTAATGCAAAAATTCAAAATCCAAATGCTCTAAAAATCAGAAACCTAAAAAAATCAACAAAGAAAAACAATGAAATATTTTCAGGATATGGAAAGACTTAAGATTCTGTTCTGACTGTTCTCTTTTCACTGTTCATGGGTACCTAAACAATCTGATCTCCCCCAAGCTTCAATCACCTTCTTTGCACTGAGGAGCCTCAAGTCTATGTTCAGAGTAGACTCTTTTCAATACTCCAGGTTTATATGAAGCTATCTATTGCCTATCTTTCTTTCAGTTTCCACAGGCACCTCAAAATCACTGTTCAGAATTGGATCTGTATTTTCCTTCAAATTCTCCACTCCTGGGGCCAGCAGGTGGTATACTGGTTAAGGCACTGGACTCCTACATGGCAAACTGAAGTTCAAGTTCTGAACCTGGTGGTTTGAAACTCATATTGGGTTTGTGTGCATGGATGCCCCAAATCCTGAGAGCAGAATAGAGGAGAAGGGATTGTGGAATGGCCATCCCCTGGTGGGGGGTGTTTTCTCACTTTCTCTCTCTTTGTCTCTCCAGTGAGAGCATATGCCCTATAGCAAAAGTCTTTATCCAAAAAGAGAAAAACAAAAAAATCCTCTACTCTTACTAAATGCCAAATTTCAGTAGGAGGCACTTCTGTCCACCAGTCACTCCAACCAGAGACAGAGTCATCCTGGACACCTCTCTTTTCCTTCTGAACTTCCTCTTCTTCATCTTACTGGTGTCTGGGTACCTGCTCTTGTGTCTACATACCTTTCTCTCCATTGTGTCATCCTCTCCTGGATAGTGGTCCTGAGGCTGACACTCCTGCTCAGGTGACACTCAAGAGATCAGCCTCTTCCTTCCAGCTGGAAAGCCTTTCAACTGATTAACCAGTGTTTGTCAAACATTTCCAACAAAATACCCCTAACAGGCAAAGTCAGCATAGACTATTACTCTAGAATATCTTTGAAATCTTTGTTTCAGACCTCTTAATGTAAAATAATTATACTTACAACAATATTTCAAGAAATCTATATGCCCTGCAGTTGGGCTGTAGTTCTTTGTGACTTTCTCCAAGAGGTAGCCCTGGACACATATAACACCAGTTTGAAGAGCATGGCTTCTGGAATAAAATCAGCACGGCATGGGAGCTCAGAATGTTCCACTATTCTGAGCCTCTGGTATCTTGCCCCTCAAGAGCACTTGCTTCCAACCTTCATCCTAGCCATGCAGGGTCTCTTGATATCTTTACCACTCTCTACTTGCGTCCCCTGCCAGAATACATCTTGACTCTAAATCCTTCACTCTTGTCACCTTCTGCCCCAGAGTTTAGTCTACGTGATGATAAATATGTCCTTAATATCAAAGTTGCTTATCAGGTAGATATGATCCCTCCCTTCTTTATAACTCCATTGTATGCCATACATGTATATTTCTTTTCTTTCTTTTTTCTTTTTCTTTCTTTCTTTCTTTCTTTCTTTCTTTCTTTCTTTCTTTCTTTCTTTCTTTCTTTCTTTCTTTCTTTCTTTCCTTCCTTCCTTCCTTCCTTCCTTCCTTCCTTCCTTCCTTCCTTCCTTCCTTCCTTCTTTCTTTCTTTCTTTCTTTCTTTCTTTCTTTCTTTCTTTCTTTCTTTCTTTCTTTCTTTCTTTCTTTCTTTCTTTCGAGAGGTTTTTCCTTGTGTGCTCACCAGAAAGACAGACAGAGACAGAAACAGACAGAAACAGAAAACGAGAAATCACCTCCCCCCCCCGCCAAGGGGGATGGCCACGCTGGAGGAGTCCAACCCGGTGGGGCTCCAGGACCCGTCTGAGCCCTTTGACCTTTGAGCACCGCTTCCGGTTGGTTCAGTACGTTGGCAAGGCCGCTACTGTACGCCCCCCGACTTTGGAACAATGCTTGGGGTCAATTAGCATGTTGGCAAGGCCGCTTGCTATTCGCTCTGGGACTGTGGTAGCTCCTGGGAAGTGACCCCCCTCTGACTCCCCGATATACTACTATAAAAGAATTATATAGTTCTCTCATACATCTGTGTGGTAAGATTTCCCAAAAGTCCCCTGACCGCTCCCCTTTACATACAATAGGACTAGGCTGAAACTGGCCCAGGACACTCTCATCCCATGGTAACTAATGTTCTAACAAAATATACAACAGTGGTGCCATGGACTACACAAGTGTATCTACAACACCATAAACCCATTTTAAAGTTTTTCATTAACTTATTAGTCACTTTACCGCCCGTTGAAAAAACTATCCCCGCCCTCACCAAGTGAATAATAACTTCACCCCTTCAGGATAGGTAAATATATTAGGATTCCTTAAATTTTAGATCCCTATAGAATTATATAAGTGTCATTCTTTTTTTAATTTTTTAATTATTTTTATTTTTATTTTTATTTATTAATTCACTTTACACCATCACAACACACAAATGAATTTTCCATCCAAAATACACTGTGCATTGTCTCAATCAAGTACATCCACATATATGTTCTCAGCAAATAATTTTCCAATTCTTATGTCCTGCATACCTTGCCCTTTGTCTTGCCATCCCTGATTCCCCATCCCCCACCCTCTGCTATGTCCCACCTTCCCCCCCCTTTTT
>NW_006159773.1:3744742-3753166 GCF_000334495.1 Tupaia belangeri chinensis
CTATAGAATTATATAAGTATCATTCTTTATGAAAATCCATAAGAACTAATATCTATGCTTGAGATTTTCTTTCAGTAATCATAAGACAGCTGCTGCTGAACATCGGTTGATAGTTAACTCTGCTTGCTGGAATTGTTTCCTGAAACTGCACTGCTTGAAGTTACCAGGAACCTGCTTTCTTCAATCAAACAATTGTTGAACTGTATCGATGATTAATAGACCTGCCCTTAATCAAACCATAAATGGTTTCTATTGTTAAAACTTTATGAATTGATAATTAGAACACGAAGCCCCTCTCCCATTCACTTGCATGTATCGCATTTTCAATAAAAACACACGATGATTCCTAGCAGTTGTCACTCCTCAGAGAGCAATCTCTTGGGGTGTCCGGCTGAGGACGTGCATGAAAATGCACCAAGACCTTAGTCTTCCTTTCCTTCCAGTGCCGCCTCTGTAGAGTCAACCCACCCCCGCCGAGGCTGGACCCCGGCACCACACTGCAATCCCTTCTCCTCCACTCTCCTCTCGGGATCTTGGGCACGCACACACATGCATCTGGCATGAGTTTTAGCCACCGGGTCAGGGACTTGAACTGTGGTCTACTACATGGGAGTCCAACGACATGGCCATTAAGCTAACTGCTGGTCTCCATATATGTATATTTCCAACATAGTATCCATGATGATTAAGATTATGCGTCAACTCAGATGAGCCACAGTGCCTAGATAAGTGGTCAAATATTAATTTGAGAGAACCAGCAGTTAGCATAATGGCTATGTTGCTGGACTCCCATGTAGTCCACTGCGGTTCACATCCCGGACCCGGTGGCTTAGAACTCACACCGAGTGCGTGTGTGTACGTGCCCAAGATCCTGAGAGGAGAATGGAGGAGAAGGGATTGCGGCATGACCATCCCCCCTGGGGGGTGATTTCTTGCTTTCTGTCTCTATGTCTCTCTCTGTCTGTCTGGCGAGTGCACGCGCCCTATAGTGAAAACCTCTCAAAAAAATATTAATTTGAATGTTTCTTTGCAGGTGATTCAGATGAGATTAAGATTGGCACGCAAATTTGTGAAGCGTTCCATATTTTCAATATATGTTGGGACTTAATAAATTAAAAAAATTAAAAAAGAAAAAAAAAGATTTAAATATGGGGGATCAGCAGATGGTATAATGGTTATGTCCCTGAACTCCCACATAGTCAACCATAGTTCATGTCTCAGACCCAGTGACTTAAAACTCACTCCAGGTGTGTGTGCATGCATGCCCAAGATCCTGAAAGGAGAATGGAGGAGAAGATGTTATGGAGTGGCTATCCCCTGGGAAGTAATTTCTAGCTTTCTATGTCTCTGTCTATGTCTCTCTAGTGAGCACATGTGCCCTATAGCAAAAATCTCTCTTAAAAACAAAAAGTTTAAATCTGTGGACTTGAGTAAAGCAGATTGCCTTCCAAAATGTGAGTGGGCCTCATCCAATCACTTAAAGACCTAAATAGAACAAAAGAATGACCTCCCTGGAACGAGCGTGAATTGCAGCAGATGGCCTTCAGACTTGAACCGCAACATCAGCCCATCCCTAGGCTTCCTGGCTGCCAACCCACTCTGCAGATTTGGGCCTTGCTAGCCTCCATAATCGTGTGAACCTATTCCTTAAAATAATTCTGTCTCTCTATATATGCCCTATTGTTTCTGTTTCTCTGGAGAACCCTAATACAATTTCTGTAAGATTAATTTATTTCTTCCTCTCCCTCCTACCCCTCTCCACTCCTCCTTTTTTCTCTCTTCTCAGTTCTCTTCCTTTTGTTCACCCAATCCAACCTCAACAATTTTAAACCCATGAAGACAGGGATTTATGGAGCATGTCCCTGTTTCCCAAGCGCCAAGCTCCGACTGTGGCAACTAGAAGGTGTTTGGTTCATTTTTCTCACATTCATAATAGTGCACATGCATATGCCTGAGAGGGAGAGAGGGATGGAGAGAAGTGGGTAGGGATGAAGGGGTTAAGAAAGAAAGAGAGAGAAACACCTTTCACAGGACTTGGCCATGCTGTAATCCCGTTTCTCTAGTGTGCTAGAATCCTAGGCACATATGCACACACCCAACATGTTTTCAGGGGCATGGACTGAGGACTCTAGTCCACTGATCTAGGCACTGTGGCTCATCTGAGTTGACGCATAAACTTAATCATCATGGATACTATGTTGGAAATATACATATCTGGAGACCATATGTCACTGAAATAAACAACATATAAAAATGACATTTTTGAAGTGAGGTATGGCAGGGGTGGCAGAATCACTCCCTTGGTTCTTGGGACACTGAGTTACTAATTTTTCACTGAGGTACTGATTTTTAAAAGTGTGCTCATTTATTTCTTCCATGAGAGAGTGAGGCGGAGAGATAAAGAGAGAGAGGCACCCCGATAGGGTCTCCACACTGTGATCTATCTTCAGCCTCAGTCAGCCAGGAACATACCTAGCGTGCACAAGGAGACCTTGGGGTACAAACCTGGGACCTTCCCGTGTGGCCTCAGTACTGCAGAGCATTTCATTACCACATGGCATTACTACCACATTGTCATACCTGGCTAGTACTAATGTTTAAGTTCAGAATTTTATTGCCCTAGTCTCAGCAGAAAACCCACCCCACCCATATTTTTAAGGAGCTTCTTCTAATCATGCTTTTCGGTTATGAGTAAGGTCTTTAAAAAGCTTTTGTTACTAATTTTTCCCGCTATTCTGGTTGCTTTTGAATATTATTGCATTGCTGATTGCACCAAAACAAACTATGTCTTTCTGATCATTTTCCTCCAGCTGTACTATTTACATTTGACAAGTCATGTTATGTCTTATTTTCATAAATTTCATGCATATCTAACTATGTTGATTCTTTGACCCTTGTACTGTTTTTGACATCTCATAAGCATTATAGCATTATGTTCCTCCTGGGCCACTAATGTTATTAAATATTTTCCTTGTTTTCAGATTTCTAGGTCTCTTTCAATTTATATGCTTATTTTTCATATGAAGTCCTTTTGAAGTAGCTTTTCTGTTATTAAAAACAATCTCTTCTGAATGCTATTATTACACACAGACATAAACAGTTGTATTCTTTTTTTTCCCTTTATAGAGCATATGCATACATGTGTGAGAGTATGAGAATGAGTGTGAGAGAGGAGTACTCTTCCTCCAGTCCTCTAGACTGTATTTGTAACTCACACACAGGCCCATTCTGTTTCAGGCTGACCAGGCCATTGATCTGAACCATTGTTGCCACGTGGGTTCTAGCTTCTCTTGAGCAGCAAATTACTACTATGCCACAGAGTTTGCCCAACAGTGATATTCTTATCTACTACTTTATATAATTGTCTAAAAAGCTATGATACACTGAGTAATGACAAGAGACAAATGGGTCATCACCTTGCCTTTGTACTATCTTCCAGAATGGCATTTCTTAAACTGTACAAAACCTACTGAACTGCAAAGCTGAAGACCTCCATGGTCCAGAAGCCACAAGGTGCCTAAAAAGAAAGCTGACAGTAACAATAGGAGCGTCTTTAAGATGTAGGAGAAAAGGTTTTTTTTTTTTTTTTTAAACAATGTAAGAAAAACATACCAAATACATTTTATATGTTGGATTGTTAGAGAAGTCATGACATATTTTTTCTGGTTTTCTATGTAAAAATGCATCATGACTTTTCTGACAAATCAGTTGTCCCCTCAGAAGTTACAGGATGCATGACTGAAATCAGTCCTTTTTGATTTATTCAACTACTATTTACTGTGACAGATGTTGGGAAAACAGCATTGAACATAACAAAGTGAGGCTGTGATACTGCACTGAAGAAAGAGTAACACCAGGATGGACAGTGTGAGATCGTTGGAGGTGAGCTAGCTGTTTTAGGTGTCCTAGGGAAGTCAGTTCTCAAAAGATGACACCTAAGAGTAGAGAGAGCCTGAGTAAAGAGCAATGTAGGTGAAAGGACAAAAGTATAAAGGCCCAAGGGCTGGTCTCATGATCTGGTGATTAAGGGAGCTGGATCCCACATGGCTGACCATGATTTAATTCCCAGCCTGGGAAGCTGGGAAACACACAGGTTATTATACACTGAACTGCTGACTGAGGCTGAAGGTAGATCACAGTGTGGAGACCCTATCGGGGTGCCTCCTTCTCTTTATCTCTCTGCCTCACTCTCTCATGGAAGAAATAAATGCACATACTTTTAAAAATCTGTACCTCAGTGAAAAATTAGTAACTCAGTGTCCTAAGAACCAAGGAAGTGATTCTGCCACCCCTTGCCATACCTCACTTCAAAAATGTCATTTTTATATGTTGTTTTCTTCAGTGACTTCGAAAACTGAGCTATTGGCATTTGATAGAAAGTGGTCGAATATGGAAGACCTATTGCTAAGTGAGGCAAGCCAGGATATGAAAGAAAGATATTGTATGTATCCACTTAATATATACCAACTATCTTTACTTTAGCGATTGAAATATTAGAGAGCATATAGCAATGGCAGTAGTTATGGATGCTGAAGACAGTGTGGAACGAGGGTGGGTGGGTGGGAGAAAGGGTATAGAGAAGGATAGCATGAGAACAAAGAGGCATGACATTAGTGGGACACAGAAATGCTTTAGTACCTATTGACGATAACATGTATGGTATTCCCAATTGGACTGGTCTGAGAAGTATTTTATATTGGGTACATTCTCTTTACAAGCCGACTGATATATAGTGATTGAATGTTTTAAAAAATAGAAGGAATAAATATTAATGATCTGAAAAAGATGATGAAAAGCTATTTGATGATGATGATGTGGACAGTAATGTCTTCGTCTCGACTGATATGCATGGTAATCGTTCTGGAAAAAGAAATTTAATACATTATAAAGATATATGTGATTAAATGTAATATATAAAAAGAAAACGGAGCTAGCGGTAAAACATTTTTAAACTCTGTAACATCATTTTCAAAATCTTCAATGAAGATATTTGTTTATGATATTGGAAGAGATGTTATAAATAAACTAGATATTTTCAAGTGCAAATTGTCATATTTTTATTCACAAGGATGATCAGAGAAATAAAACAGCAATATACTGTTCTGTGGATACACACACGCACACACACACACACGCACACACACACACACACACACACACACACACAGAATTAGTACCAAGCATTATTTATAATCTATGGTTACAAAAAAGCATTTTTAAAACCATTTGGGCATGTTATGCATAAGGAACATGAAATATAAAACAAGGAGATGAAATGATTTTTGCATATAATCAGTAACTAGATCAAGATAAAAGAACTGAAGAGTGTCTTTACAAAAGAAAAAATAAAATAGTTCTTTTTAATGGTGTATTAGCTGGAAAGTATGTTTGAATAGAAAGAGAGAAAAATGAAAGTTTTTGGTATTTTCTTTAAATCTTAGAAACAAAGGAGTTTTAGTTTAGCCTGTGATCTTTTATCCTGAAAAGAATGAGGTTTGCAAAAATATGTTTAAGGTTGACGAGTTAAAAGAGCATTGGAAAGAATTAAAGACATACTTTCTAAGTAATGCTAAGAAGAGAAAGATAATAGCCTATTAATACTTCTAATTGGTACATTACTTTAAAAGGACAAATTAGTATAGTAGATGGCAATAGAATATGAAAAGGTGGGATACTTGCAATAATGAAGACAAAGAAAAAGAAAAATTGAGCTGAATGTTAGACAAAGCTTATGAAAGAGTAGACTTGGCCACGGTGATAGATATGAACTGGGAAGTGAAATGTTTATCAAAGATTGTATTGGCCAGTGTTTCACGGAAGGGCTCAGAACTCATTGTGGGAACAGATGAGCTTTCTTTCTTTTTTAAAAAACTAAGGTATTTGGGGCTGGCAGGTGGCTCAGTGGATAAGGCAGTGGACGTCCACGTGGCTGACCACACAGTTTGAGTCTTGGCCCTAGCAATATGCTTTCTCGTTTTTTCTCTCTCTCTGGTCAAATTAAAAAATAAATAAAATAAAATAATGATTAAATAAGAAGGTATTAAATGTCTTTTGGAGCTATTGGGGAAAAACAACAAGGAAAAAAAACCTCTTACATAGAACAAGAAAAAAACTTCTTAGAAGACTTCAAGGCCATGATACAGGCATCTAAGAGACCCCACTTCCTCTTCTAAGATGAGGATGTGGAAAATTCAGAGAAGAGCTGAGAGGGATAACTGCCTCAGATATACCACATTCCTTCATAGTGATGCTGGACAGAAGGAACAGTTGGAGCCATAGAAAGGCTGGATCCCACGTGGGCAACTAAGTGGTTCAAATACCAGACATGGCTAGTTGAAAACATGCCAGGCATGTGTGCATGCATGCCCCAAATTCCTAACCAAGAAATGGAGGAGAAGTCATTGTGGCGTGGCCATCCCATACGAAGGGTGCTTTCTCACTTCTTTTTTTCTTTTTCCTCTCTCTAGTAAGTTTACTTGCCTTCTGGGGGGGTGGGGGAAATAAGCCACAGAAAAATAACCTCCATATTTCTTCCACATTCTTTGTCTCTTGTGAGTATATCAAAGTGTTAGAACCATACTCAGATCCCTTGCTCAAACTGTTCTAGGAAATGCAGTCTTTATCTTCTTGGCCTCAACAGTAAAGAAAGACACACTGAAAAGGGGATGGAATAGATGGAGGTGTCTATCTGTAACATGCACCACATACTTTATTCTACGAGAAACTAAAAACAAAACAAAACAAACCCACCTAAAACAAAATCAAAACATACCTAAGAACCTATTCTTTTTTTTTCTTTTTTTTTTATATATATAGATCAGTTATTTAATTAGGTTCTTGGCAAAAAGATCTAGAACACCAATTTGTGAGGATAGACTCCATTTGCAAGGGCAAACACGGATCGCAGGTAGCCCTGGAGCTGAGGAACAGCTTTGATTTTTGGCAAAATTTGCAAATCCACAGCTTTCTGATCAATCTTGCGCTGCTCTGAAATCTCGTATTTCTCCTTCTCTGTGTCGAAGATCTCACCTTCCTGGTGTCTGGGCTTCCGCAGTTTCTTTTTCTTGAAGTAAGCATCGGTAAGGTGCTTTGGGATTTTTACTTTGCTAATATCAATTTTCGTGGAGGTGGCAATGACGAATTTCTGGTGTGTTCTACGCAGTGGAACTCGATTGAGAACCAGCGGTCCAGTTACAAGTAGCAAGCCACTGCTCAGCTGCTTCAGGAAAACCACTCTTGCCTCTGTGGCGTCCAGTGAGGATGATCAGAATGGTCCCAGGAGTGATGCTAGCTGGCAGCTTTCTCACATGCTGACTGAAGGGTTTTTGCCGTGGCTCAACAGCTTTCGAGGCACATCTTCAGTAGGATAATACCTAGGCATTTTGCGCAGTTTAACCACCCGGGTACCACCATTCTTGTCTCCACCAACCGGTTTTGTGACAGTCGCAAGAACCTTCTCCTTCTTTTTCTTTTCGATCCTGGATTTAGTGGCCGAGTATTTCCTCTTGTACATGGCCTTCCTGGAATACATGGCAGACCGGGAATATCTGCCGATCCCCAAATCCTGAAGGGATAGAGAAAAAAGGAATGTGGCATACCCATTCTCAGTCTGTGGTGCTATTTGTCTTTCTCTCCCACTCTTCCAGCAAACACACACACACTCTGGCAATAACAAAATAGATAAATAAAAATACATAAATAAAAATCATGTTGGAATTCAGTGAAACATTTAATTCATCTATTCCAAGAAGTCCTTATGACTATCTTCTTCCAAATAGAAACTTTACATTATTATTCCTATCTGTATCTGTTTTCTACCCTATGGATTTTTTTATATTATTTTGATCAATTATTTAATTCAGTTCTTGGCAATAAATTTAGAACACCAGTTTGTGAGGATAAACTCCATTTGTAAGGGCAAACACGGATCGCAGGTAGCCCTGGAGCTGAGGAACAGCTTTGATTTTTGGCAAAATTTGCGAATCCACAGCTTTCTGATCAATCTTGCGCTGCTCTGAAATCTTGTATTTCTCCTTCTCTGTGTCGATGATCTCATCTTCCTGGTGTCTGGGCTTCCACAGTTTCTTTTTCTTGAAGTAAGCATCGGTAAGGTGCTTTGGGATTTTTACTTTGCTAATATCAATTTTCGTGGAGGTGGCAATGACGAATTTCTGGTGTGTTCTACGCAGTGGAACTCGATTGAGAACCAGCGGTCCAGTTACAAGTAGCAAGCCACTGCTCAGCTGCTTCAGGAAAACCACTCTTGCCTCTGTGGCGTCAGTGAGGATGATCAGAATGGTCCCGGGAGTGATGCTGGCTCGCAGCTTTCTCACATGCTGACTGAAGGGTTTTTTGCCGTGGCTCAACAGCTTTCAAGGCACATCTTCAGTAGGATAATACCTAGGCATTTTGCGCAGTTTAACC
>NW_006159773.1:3753301-3768547 GCF_000334495.1 Tupaia belangeri chinensis
ACCCCGGACTAGGACAGGGTTTCGGCTGCAATGGGGCTTCCCCTTCTTGGGCTTTTTAGCCTTAGGGTCATCCTTTTTAACCTTGCCACTGGCATCAGCCTTCTTGGCTTCAGGTTTCTTCTCCTTAGTATCCTGCTTTGCAGCTTTATCGCCTGCCATCGTGTATAGTGGGAAAGAGAACTCCTAAGAACCTACTCTTAAGTTTCATTTATCATCAGCTTTCCCCAAATACTAAAAGGATTGTTATACAGGATTTAAAAAGCAACATTTGGAATATGAGTGTGAAATACCTTAAATAATTCTTTTAATTGAAAACTATGCTATTATTGTTCGTGTGGTATTAGTACTTGTAGGAGGCAGCAAATAAGAAAGTTACCCGGCATTAGTAGGTTCTGTATGATTGGGCGCAGGGAAGACTGTTTTAGACATTGTTATGGTGATGATAGAAGGCCCTAAAATCATCATCAAGAAGTCAGGCCAACACTCATAACTGTAATTGTCTAAAACGATGGCTGGGTTTTCTGGCAGAATAGCAGAATTATGGCAGATACTGTGAAAGAACTCCTGATAGAAATGCCTCTAAATGATCAAGAAATCAATATAAATACATAGCAAGTTCTCAAAATGTTCCTGAGAGTATAAGCATGAAGAGGGAGCTGGAATGGAAATGGTTGAAGCTGAAGCAAAGCAGCTATTCTTGGATGAGTTTCACTGGTCTCTGACTAGAGGCTTGTTTCAAGGCTATATGCAGTGGAGGCAGAGAATCCGGAATTGGAGTCATTAGTATGCAAAAAGTGGGAATGAAACTCACACATGCAGGACCCTCAAAGTGTGATTCTTTCAATGAAAGTGTGGGCTATAAAAAGACATCTGGCCAGGTGAGAAGATGCTAAGTTCTCGCTGGGAAGGAAGAAGGCTCCTTAGAGAATTCATCATGTAGGCCTGACATCACATGATTTTGTAAATTCAAACTACCTGCATGCCATGTGATGGTCCGAAAGCACAAATAGCACCTAGGAATCTTCTTTGTCTTCCTCTTAGCATATATTTCAACCTCTTCCATTCTCTTGTCTGTGTTTTATTTTAGACAAAACAATCTCATTTCTTCCTTTTTTTTTTTTTTGAGAGATTTTTGCTACAGGGCATGTGTGCTTGCTGGAGAGAGAGAGAAACACAGAGACAGAAGCGAGAAATACCCCCCCCCCCCGGGGATGGCCATGCCACGATCCCTTCTCCTCCATTATCCTCCTTGGATCTTGGGCATAAGTTTGAAGACATCGGGTCTAGAATTCGAATCATGGTCAGCCATGTGGGAGTCCAGTGATGTAACTGCTGTGCCATCTGCTAGTCCCAACAATCTCATTTCTCTTATTCTTTGATACCTAAACTATTCCTTTGTAGCCATACATTGTTTATTTCTTTAACCAAGTGGGGTAACAGTGATATTAATAACAAGCTTATCCCTAAGGAGTTAGACTAATAGTTAGAAACAGATGCTTGAGTCAGTGAGATTTGACTTCCCATTCTAGCTCAATTCATGAGAAATTTTGAGCAATTTTCCTGACTTCCCTGAGTCTTAGTTTCTTCATTGGCTAAATAGGGATAATAATAGCATCTACCAATGAGAAATTCATTTTGAGCACTTAGAGCATGCTTGGCACTAAATGAATCTTTTTTTTTTTTTAGAGAGGTTTTTGCTATAGGGTGCATGCGCTCACCAGACTGACAGAGAGAGACATAGAGACAGAAAGCGAGAAATCACCCCCCAGGGGGGATGGCCACACCGCAATCCCTTCTCCTCCATTCTCCTCTCGGGACCTTGGGCACGCACGTACACGTGCCCAGCGTGAGTTTTAAGCCACCGAATCCAGGACGTGAACCACGGTCGACTACATGGGAGTCCAGCGACATAGCCATTACGCTAACTGCTGGTCCCGGCACTAAATGAATCTTTAATAAAGATGAGCCATACATCAGTAAGAGTGAACAAACTCCTTATGACTTAAATTTCAAAATTACCAAGAGTCTATGCTTTTTTTTTAAATAAAAACAACTAAGCATTGTAATTTAGCTCATCAATTCTCCAGTTCTAAGATTTCTCTACCAACCTTCACAGAAAGTGTTAGATGATTAATAAATCTTTTCCCTTCAAATGGGTTGCAATGCAAACCATAGGATAAGTCAACACATTATTTTTTTATATTTCTCCAGAATCCCAAAGAATTCCTTAGGAGTTGGATATAAACTCATGAAATCTTTCAGGATTTTCTGATTTAATTTACAGCATCTTTAATTACAGAAAGTGCTTAATACATTCGTTTTAATTGAAAATTGAGTTGGGGCCAGCAAGTGATATGGTGGTTAAGGCATCAGATCCCATGTGACCAACTGTGTAGTTTGAGTCCCAGACCTGGCAGCCTGAAAAACATGCTGGGTGCGTGTGCATGTGTTCCCAAAATTCTGAGAGGAGAATAGTGGAGAAGGAATTGCTGTGTGGTCATCCTCTCTGGGGGGTGGGTCATTTCTTACTTTCTCTGTCTCTGTCTCTCTCTGGTGAGCAAAAAAGGCCTGTAACAAAACCAAAAAAATTTGTAAAATCTTAGATTAATGTATAATATGTTAAAAAAATCATTGTTAACAGAAGTGGTAGAAATCTTCAGGGTCTAGTTTGACCAGTTACTTAACATTTAATCCCATCAACATGTCATTCTCAATCAAATGTTACCTAGATCTTCTCTGTATATCTCCAGCAATGTAAATTTCTTCTTGGATAAAGCAATGTATTCTTGTTGTGAGTTCCATACCTCTGAAAGTTGATGTGGATTACTGTTCTCCCCGAGCTTAGCTTGAGGCCAGACTCAGTACTTTCCCACATCCCCAGAGTGATACCGTGAAATGTATATTTGGTCTTCTCATTTCCTGACATACAGATTCTAGAATCCTTGGGCTTTCTGGAGTGATAAGAGAGACTTTGTTTGCTAGTGAGATGACCAGTAACTGGGGCGGAGGGGGGGGGGTGTCCCTAGGTAGTTTCAAGATGGGGCTGGTCATAGCAAAGATCAAGGCATGACTAGAGAAGGTTGGAACTTGCAGCCTCCCTTCCCCCACCCCCTACACATACATACAAGGTCTATAGGAGAAACGGACTGAAGGTTAAGTTAATTACCCATGGTCAGTGATTTAATCAATCTCACCTACGTAAACAGAACCTCCACTGAAACTCGTGAAGGACTAGGTTGAGAGAGCTTTCAAGTAGCTGAGCACACAGAGGTTTCTGGAAGGTGGGGCATCCGAGAATACACCTCATCTTATACCTTATCTTCGCCTTATGCATCTCTTCCACTTGGCAGTTCATCTACACCCTTTGTAAGATTTTTATAATAAATAGGCAGACATAAAGTGTTTCCTTGATTTCTGCGAGCTGCTCTAGCAAATTAATCAAACCAGACGAAGGTGTTGTAAGAGCACTGATTTGTGACCAGCTGGTCAGAAGTATGCATCATAACCTAAGGCTTGAGACTGGCATTTGAGGTGGAGGGCTGTCTTTTTAATTTGCCAGAGAGCATCTACACTCACGAGAGAGAGAGAGAAAGAGAGAGAGAGAGAGAGAGAGAGAGAGAGCGAGCGCAACCCCTATGAGGCATAGTCACACCACAATCCCTTCTCCATCTCTCCCTTCTTTCAGGATTTTGGGCCTGCGTGCACATACACCTGGCATGTTTTACAAGCAGTCCTGGACTCAAACTGTGCATCTGGCCACACTGGATCCAGTTCACATAACCACCAGGCCACAGGCTGACATGGAAGTGAAACCTTTAACCTGTGGGATCTGAAGCTATCTCCAGGTAGGCAGTGTCAGAACTGAGATGAATTCTAGGACCCCCAGAGAGCATCTGCTTCAGAACTGCTTGGTGTGTAGAGAAGAAAACCCATAGGTCTGGTGTCAGAAGTGTTGTATTGACTGACTGTGTAAAAATAGGAAAAACAAACAAACAAACATTTTGGGTTTTTCTTCCATCTTTTAAACCCAGAAAGCAGATTCAATTCCACAAATCATTAGTGGGTGAAATAGATTGTATTAGAATATTATCAATGGTAGTTATTATGAAACATTGAGAAGAATTTGCAACTTCAGAGCAAAATTTAACTGAAGTACTGTTCAGACAACTTCAGTCCCAAAATTCCTTCCTAGGCAAGCTAATAATGTTCTCTCTACTTTTTAAACTCTCTTTGCCTCAAACTTAGTCTCTGAAATTTCCTCTCCTTTCAGAGCAATTCAACTGAGGTTTTCAGCTCTCTTAAAACAAAAGTCATTCAGCGGGAGGAGCCCATCCTCTCAGAAAACAGACTGCTGACCATCTCTGGTTACTTCACAAGCATTGGCTGAAAATCCTAAGGAGTGGTTTTTCACTGCCCCCCATCCCCCAGTGGATCTACTAAAATATTTACCCAACAGAAACAGCCCACCCTCTCCCCTTGTTTTAGACAGACTGAGAGGGTGCTGGAAGGAATAGTGAATATGTAGAGAAGGGCATTTGTTAATGAGCTACTAAAAATATTATTTTGTAATATTAGGTAACTGAATATTCTAAAAGAGTTATATTTCAATAAGTGCTTAACAGACTCCTAAGTAGAAATTAAAAAAAAAAACTTTATAACCATTTTATTATTTCTTTATAATAGCTATACTCATATACCATAAAACTCACCATTTAAAAATACATAATTTAATGATTTTTAGTACACGTATGATCATCACCACTAATTCTATAATACTTTCATTACCTCTAAAGGAAGCCTTTTATCTATTAACAGTTACTCTCTTTCTCTAGCTCTCTAGCCCTTGGCAACCACTAATTTTTCTCTGTCTCTGGATTTTCTTATTCTGGACATTTTATGTAAATGGAACTATACAATATTGGTTGTGTGTGTGTGTGTGTGTGTGTGTGTGTGTGATAGGCTTATTTTACTTAGCATAATGCTTTTAAGGTTTGTCTGTTTCATTTTTTTAAAAAAATTGTTCCACTGCAGATGAATATTCCATGGCATAGATATACCACATTTGTTTATCCCTCAGGTGACAGACATTTGGGTTCTTTCCACTTTGGGACTATTATGAATAATGCTGCAGTGAACATTCATATCAAGCCATTGTATGGATACATGCTTTCATTTCTGTTAGATAAATACCTAAGAGTGAAATTGCTGGGTCATTTTGTAACTATATATTTATTTGTGTAACTGCCAAACTGTTTTCCAAAAACACTGGACTATCTTATATTCTCACCAGCAAATATGAGCATTCTTTTTCATATCTTACCAAAATGTGTTACTGTCTTTTTAAAAATTATAGTCATCTTAGTGGGTATAAAGTGTAGTAACTTAGTATGGTTTTATGTCAATTTCTCTTTTTAAATTATTAATTTTTTTGGGAACAGCACTTGGCGTAATGGCTACGTCGCTGGACTCCCATGTAGTCAACCATGGATCGAGTCCTGGATTCTGTGCCTTAAACTCATGCCGGTCACATGTTCCTGTGTGCCCAAGATCCCGAGAGGAGACTGAAAGAGAAGGGATTACAGCATAGCCATCCCCCCTGGGGGGGGGTGATTTCTTGCTTTCTGTCTCTCTGTCTCTCTCTATCTTTCTGGCGAGCACACACGCCCTATAGCAAAAACCTATCCAAAAAAAAAAAAAAAAAAGAGAAGAGAAAAAATATTAATTTTTTTTTTTTCCTAAAGGGTGCATGTGTTTACTAGGAGACAGAGCTGGAGAAGAAGAAAACATACCAATAGTGTATTTCTTCTCCTCTATTTCTCCATCCTGTCAGATTGAGGGACATACATGTACACATTTCTGACATTTTTTAAAGCTACTGGGCTGAGATTTGAACCATACAGCTGGTCATGAGGGATTTAGCTCCTGTAGTCACCAGGCCACAGGGCTGGCCTCAATGTGCATTTCTCTAGTATCGAATGACACTGGGCATCTTTTCATGTGCTTATTCCTCTCATTGGTGAAATTTCTGTTCGAATCATTTGTGTGCTTTTAAATTATATTTTTATTTGTGACTTGTCTTTTTATTGCTGAGTTGTGAGTATTCTTTTTATTAGGTTGTCAGAAAAGTCATTAAACATTTTTGCATAGAAAAAACAGAATAAATACATCATGACTTTTCCAATTACTCAATAATTATGAATCCAAATTTCTTACCAGATATATAATTTAAAAACATGTTCTTCCATTCTATAGGTTTTTAAAATAGCAATTTATGTTTAGGTACGCTTGCATTAGTCAGAAGTTAAAACTTAAGTATAGAAATTATCCAAACTCTTTACCTCTTCCTAGATTAGTACCAACTTGGAAAAGCCAGTGCTTATAGTATACTCTAAAAAGAATACACAGAGGAAGGGAAAAAAAGCACAGTGCCTAGCAGGAAGAATGTGTCTGATTAGCTTTGGCAAATGAATACATGAGATTTATGTATTTATTCCTGGTTCCCACCACTACCTTAACTTGTTGAGTTCCTCTGCTGGATTTTTCAGAATGACATTTATCTCATTGCCTGGAGACCCTGGAGGAGTTATGATGCACAGCTCTTTGTGCAGGCTCAAAACTGTCTACTCCATGTTGAAACACTAAAGCATTACCGCTATCATACTGGGAGCCACAGATTTTTCATGGTAAAAAAGTTTCAACTTCTGCTCTTTAAGGTCAGGAATCACTGACTTAAGAGAAAGAAACAGTTGTTTCTGTCAGTTTAATGTTGTCTTTACAGTGCTTTCAATGGTCTGAACATTCTGAGCATTTCCATATTATCTAGGCTATAGGTGTGTTTTGGAGGTTCACTTAGAGAATTTCACACTTGCTTCAGTGCCCTTGACCTAAAAGGGATTCCCACAGTGTGGTCTGCTGCTCCCTTGACCAAGCACATGGCTGTAGGGAGATGGATTTGACCTGTGAGGGAGGTAGGCCATACCTGTCAGATCTCCTGGATCTACTCTGGACACTTTGGGGCTGAGAGATGGTCCTGGCTAGGCCACCTACAGCTCCACATCACTTACAACAGACTACCAAGATTATTTTGCAACTGATATAATCCCTTATGTATCTTGAGTGTTAACTCCCAAGAAAAATCAGAATATTTGGGAAGAATCAAAGGAATTCTAGTTGGGACTGCAGTTGAAACTAGGAAATCAAGGAGACATATGGATGCAGCTGGGAAGGGAAGAACAAAGGGAAGCCAGATATTTACTTGTAACTGGATATAAACAAGAGTGTAATGTTACACAGGTACAGCTGGCTGGCCTGCTAGGGTTACTCGGCTCAGTTTCCTGGCCAGTGTACCCACTCAGATGACTGTGACAGGTACATGACATACATATGAATGCATGTACCTGCTAATTGCTGAAACACCACGTAATTAAGAGTATGCAAAATAGTCCTGCTATGGTTTGGGTGTTCCCCCAAATTCATGTGTTGAGATTTAATTGCATGGGTTGGGAACCAGCAGTTAGCGTAATGGCTATGTTGCTGGACTCCCACGTAGTCGACCGTGGTTCGTGTCCCGGACCCGGTGGCTTAAAACTCACGACAGGCACGTGTGCATGCGTGCCCAAGATCCCGAGAGGAGAATGGAGGAGAAGGGACTGCGGCGTGACCATCCCCTCTGGGGGGTGATTTCTCGTTTTCTGTCTCTATGTCTCTCTCTGTCTGGCGAGCGCACGCGCCGCATAACAAAAATCTCTCTCTCTCAAAAAAAAGAGATTTAATTGCATGGGTTTAAGAGGTGGAAGCTTGATCCAATTATTGTGTTAAAGGATGGGGCCTTTGGTAGATTAATGATTGGTTAGGGTGGGGGCCCCATGACTGAGTCCTGATATATAAGCAGAGAAAATGAGGCAGACAGAAAAGAGATAGACTATATTCTTTCATTCTCTGTCACATTGATGAAGACATAAGACTCCCACCAGAGGGGGTCCCTGGACCTTGGACCTCCAAACTGAGCTGGACAAGCCTCTATATTTATAAATCACCCAGGTTTGAGTATTTCTTGTTATTAGCTACAAAACAGACTAGAAAAGGCCCCATTAGAAAGAAGGGAAAAGGGAAATTAAATAAAAAAACAACTTGTGGGGACCAGCAGATGGCATAATGGTTATATCACTGGACTCCCATGTAGTCAACTATGGTTTGAGTCCTGGACCAGGTGGCTTAAAACTCATTCCGGGGTGCATGTGCGAGTGTGCCCAAAGATCCCAAGGAAAGAATGGAGGAAAAGGGATTGTGGTGTGGCCATTCTCCTGGGGGGGGGGGGATTTCTCACTTTCTATCTCTCTGTATCTCTCTGTCTCTCTACCGAGTGCATACTCCCTACAGCAAAAATCTCTCAAAAAAAAAAAAACATTGTGGATTCAGGTAGTTAATGTGATCATGGTTGTTGTCTCAGTCTAGGTTGGAAAAAACAATTTCTAAATCTACATAGTCATCTGTAATACCACATTATAATATTTATGTAATGTTTTTTCTTCCTCCACGAATATAAACACTTTTGAGTTTATATTGTTGCTTATCCTCACAGCATCCCCATTAGAAAAGAGACTATTTACTGATTGGTTTGAGGCTCAGAGGTGAATTAACTTTTTGGAGGTCAGGGAAATATAGATGGGTCACTGATATTTAGAAACTTGTTTGGAGCTAGGAACTAAACTAGCGATTTCACAAAATTAAGTTTTTTAAAAATCCCAATAAGAATCCCATGGAGTGGTTGGTATCATAATTTCATAGCTGAAAGAAAACTGCTCAAATCACTGAGCTCATAATGGTAGACTCAAACCATGTTTGTCTTTTATAGCCATATTCTTTTAGCTATGTCATGTTCTTATTCAATGATTTTAATTGATTTAGGCCTTTTGTCTGGAGGGATGTGGGGAAGGATTCTAAGTCCATGCCCTTTTATTCTTTTTTTTTCTTTTATTTGAGAGGTTTTTGCTATAGGGCGCATGCGCTCACCAGAAACAGAGAGAGACAGAGAGATAGAAAGCGAAAAATCACCCCCCAGGGGGGGATGGCCATGCTGCAATCCCTTCTCCTCCATTCTCCTCTTGGGATCTCAGGCATTCACGTACATGTGCCCGACTTTGAGTTTAAGCTACTGGGTCCGGGACTCCAACCACAGTCGACTACATGGGAGTCTAGTGACAGAGCCATTACGCTAACTACTGGTCCCCATGCCCTTTTATTCTGTTTGATGATGTCAGGGATAGGGAGATTGGCATCTAATATAGAACTCAAACACTGACACAGAATAAATGAATTTGTGATTGCCTTCTCTCTCAGAGAGAGAGAAAGAGAGAGAGAAATATATTCATGCTTCAATCCCTTCTCCTCCATTGCTCCATCTTTTTGGGATCTTGAGTGTACACGTATATGCACCCAGTGTTTTTTATAATCCTTTGCGACTGGGATTAAGACTGAACTATTGGGATATGGCTCATTTAACCTCTAGGCCTCTGTGCTGGCTCATGACAGACCTCATTTTTAGGAACTGAGAGAAGGGTTACCATTACACAAGGGTCTGTGTTTTGAAGGAGCCAAGGAAGAACTCTGCAAAAGGACTGCCCCTTACAATTGCATTTCCTCCCGTTTATGAGAGATGGGGAGGGGAAGAAGAAGAAGAGAGAGATAGAGAGAGAGAGATAGGTATTTTTGGCAGGGTTTTCCTGTGCTGTGATCCCCTGGCTCCAGCCTTCCAATTAGTGAGGATTATAGGTATGCAACTGAACCCAGTGGGCTCAGGTTGACCAAGGAAACAACCCTGGCCTTCCACATAGTTTCTAGCCTTCCAAGTGTTGGCCCGACTTGTGTACCACCACAGATGGGCCTATTATTGCACTTTAACAACAATCTCCCCTCCCTTCTCTTTTCTGCAGCGAGTATGATCAGCCATGGCTAATTTTCTCAACCCCCACCCCCCACCTGCCTGCTGCTTCATTCTGAAAAGCATTTGCTTCCTTACAGTGACACCCCCCATTACTTGAGCGGTAAGTATCAACACAACATGAAATACAGCAGAAATATACCCTGGTTGGGAGTGGCCAATAAACGTGAGACTGGCCGACCGGTACATCTCAGGACAAGGACTTGACAGCTTCTATCACTACAGGCCTGAAGTTAAGATGAGCGATATTCTTAGCGAAAATGATAAAACATTTAACCAGATTTATACCACAGACCATGGTTCCTATTTTAGTTTTGTGAATGACAAATACCCTTCAGTTTTCTACTTTTACATCTGTGTTTAAATTTTCAATTTTCAGGTTTGGGTGACAGATTTAAATCCTGGCTTTTTATGTATTGAGAAAGAGCCTTTTCATTTTCTTTTGCAAATCTCAGCTCTAGTTTACACGTCTCTCTCTCTCTCCTTTTTTTTTTTTTTTTATGAGGTTTTTACATGCAGAAAAACACCAGTCTCCCAGTGGAGTCCTGCTAGGCTCATCATTTTTCAGTTTGAAACTTATGGGAATTTTTGGATCTGAATCCCAATTAGTCTCCAACTTACCACACCATTTCACTTTCCAGTTACGATTGGCATCAACTCCACGGCAGCGAAACCAAGAGTTCCTTGACCTTGTTTTCCTCCAAAATCGATCCTAGACATAATTAAGAAAACAGGTGTAGAGAAAAATACTTAAAAGGCTACTCCCATGCATTCTTAGTAGCTCAATTAGTGTTCTAGTCACACCACTGAGGGGAAAGTTCCTCTGTGAATTGTCAGGATGGGGAAGTGGAAAGAGAACAAGATTAGCAGGAGAGACCTAGGTCTATGCTCCGATTTCTATCATAAACTTCCTGTCTCTTGCCTTCTCTTGGCTTTGTTTCTTCACAGGCAAAATTTAACTGGTTGGAGTAGACTAATGATTCTTTTTTTTTTTTTTTTTGGGAGAGGTTTTTGCTATAGGGCACGTGTGCTCGCCAGAAAGACAGAGAGAGACAGAGAGACAGAAAGCGAGAAATCACCCCCCCAGGGAGGATGCCCACGCCGCAATTCCCTCTCTTCCATTCTCCTCTCGGGATCTTGGGCACGCACACACACGCGCCCAGCATGAGTTTTAAGCCACCTGGTCAGGGATTTGAACCACAGTCGACTACATGGGAGTCCAGGAACATAACCATTATGCTAGCTGCTGGTCCCTAGACTAATAATTCTTCATAATATTTTTGGGAGGAGAAATGTCTATTACATAAAATTGTATGCCAAAGCTAAATATGAGGCTGGCTCTGTGACCTGCCGGTTAAGGGAGTCATATTCCACATGGCTGACTGTGCTGTTTGAATCTCAGTGTTAGTGGCTTGGACAACACCCTAGGCGTCTGTGCAAGCATGCTCCAAATCCTGACAAGATGGAGAAATGGAGGGAATGGGATTGCAGCGTAACTATGCCCCACTGGAGGGTGCTTCCTCCCCTCTCTGTCTATCTCTGGCGAGTGCACACACCCTCAAATTAAAATTAAAAAAAAAAGTTAAACATGGAAATAAAATTAAAAGGTGGTATTATGATGGGAAGAGAATGAAGGCCTTTTTTTTTGCACTGCGGGAGTCCTCAAGTTGGCTGCCCACCAAGTTTTCTTCCTGTCCTGGAAGTTTGTGACTTGGTTTTCTATGATTTATTCTGTCCTTAATTCAACCAGGTAGACAAAGTGACTTACATTGGTCCAGCTAAAATGGTATCCATCAACATTAAACACAGGCATGATGTAGAAATACAGATGATTCAACATTTTTCTCATGGCTGGGTCGCTCCTATATGTTAGAAGAGCCTAAAAGACAAAGGGGACAGCTTTCTTATAAATTGTTCACAAATATAGGTTTAGGGAAAAAGAAAAGAGAAATCCTTTTTACCTATGAGAGATAGCAAATACTATAGATTACAGAGTAATATGCTAACATGAACTGTACTCTGACGTCATACATTCTGCATTGAGATTTTGTCTTAAGGAAACGCTTTATTATCAATAATAACAGAAAAGCTGTTGAAATAGATGAATTGGGCAGCCTCTCATTGTATTTAAGATCTGGCTAAATTTGTAGGCTGATTAAGAAAGTAATAATGTGGGGCAGGTGATGGGGCTGTGTGATGCTTGCTTGTGGCGACCCAAGTTCGTGTGTGGATCTGGTCAGGCATGTAGGGTGTGTCTGTACAAACTTGATGTATACAAGCTGCTAAGTTTTGAGATAATATTTATCATCATTTATTTTGATAAGAACATTTATAAGCTTTACCGTCTTGGCAAATTTCTAAGTATTCAATGCAGTATTTTTTAACTATAGACACTATGTTGTACAGATCTTTAGTATGTATTTATCTTATATAATCAAAACTTTGTACCCTTTGATTAATACCTCTGACTCTTCTGAACAAAAGCTAATTTTGCATATATTTCCTCAGAAAGTTGAATCCTTAACATTTTAATCTTTTAGTTAGGATTTCTGAGTCATTATAAGCAGCATTTTATGTTTACATGCTGAGAATTCTATTTATAGAGAGCAATTCAACAATTTTTGTTAAAAACTCACTATATTAGAAATAATATTGAAATATAGGATATGTTCAAGGACATAAGACTTAAATACAATTTTATTACACAAAATTAAATTATCTTTGAGAGTAACACAATTTCATAAAGATACACATACTCCTTTATTGTTTTCCTTTTGTTTAAGGCTTAGTAATAATTTGTTGTCCAACTAACTACAATAGAACTTACAGGTATGCTTGAATTTCTACTGACTGTCCAATGCCTCAAACTAGGGTAAGATTCGAATAAGTGATCAATTGTACAAATCTGGAGTTAGCTTTTCTTTAATAAGCAGAGGCGCCCCCATCCCCGATACTTGGCTGGGGATGGCAGAGCCAGAGCTAAATGATTAGGTCCATTCCTCCTTAAAATTTGGCAGCTGTGGGGACCAGCAGGTGGCTTAATGGCTACATCACTGGACTTCCATGCTGCTGACCACGGTTCAAGTGTCCGACCCGGTGGCTTAAACTCACGCTGGGCGTGTGTGCGTGCCTGCCCAAGATCCCGAGAGGAGAATGGAGGAGAAGGGAATTGCGGCGTGGCCATCCCCCCTGGTGAGTGATTTATGTCTGTCTTTCTGGCAACTGCATGTGCCCTATAGCAAAAACCTCTTTAAAAAATTGGCAGCTGTGTCTTTCTATGCTACTTTAAAGATGAAGAGAAAGAAGCTGGCAAACCAAGGTAACAAAGAAGAGGTAGGAAAAAGCCATGATAAAGTCTCTCCTTCCTGTCCTAGCATTGGAGACCAGAGATTGTCTCAGTTCAAAATGGGGAAGTCTCATCTTTCTAAACACATGTCATTTAGTACTTCTGTGGAGGACTGTGCTAGAGACCTGAATGGAAACATCCTCATCTTATTCCACATTCTCCTCCAGTGCAAGTTACCTCTATAACTGATATTTGAAAAAATATTGCTATTTCCTGTAGAAAAATTATAAATTATAATTATATTTTAAGCAAATAGAGAAAACAGAGAAGACCCAGTCCTTGTGGTATAGCTAGTAGTATACTGAACTGAAGAAGTGGAAGCCACATGTGGACTATAGTTTGAGACCCCAACCCTGTTGTCTGAAAAAATGTAGGACACATTCTTAAGTGCCCAGGATTCTGGTGCACTGGAAGACTGGAAGGAGTGGATCACGCATGATTGAACCCTGTGGAGGGTGCTTCTTTCTCTTCTCTGCTCTCTCTTTTGTGATGCATGTGCCCTATCATGAATTTTAAAAATAGAGAAAAACCTATTATACTCATGTACCTATCAATACATCTACCATCATTTCTCAAATATTTTTAAAAAATGAGTTATTATAGATAAAAGCCTCCTCCACTCCCCCTTTAAAGATGGTCTTAGGGTCAGCAGGTGGCATGGTGGTTTGGGCACTCAATTTCAACATAGCTGACCACTGTTTGAGTCCTGGACCTGGTGGCTTGATTTCTCACTTTCTCACTCTCATGAGTGCATGTGCTTTATGGAAAATTAAAAAATAATAAGAATAATCAATAAAAATAAATAATTATTTAAAAAATATAATTAAAATGTTTGCTGTGTCACCATGCCATTTTTTTAACAGAGATTTTTGCTATAGGGCACATGTGCTTGTTGGAGAGACAGAGACAGAGAGGCAGAAAGCAAGAAATTACTCCCCAGGGCGGGTGGCCAGGCCATAATCTCTTTTCCTCCATTCTCCTCTTGGGATTTTGGGCATGCGTGCTCACATGCCTGGTGTGAGTTTAAACTACTGGGTCTGGGACTTGAACTGCAATTGACTATGTGCGAGTCCAACTATGTAACCATTATACCATCTGCTAGTCCCTTATAAAATTTTTTAAGAGAAATTTTTGCTGTAGGTTATGTGTGTTCGCCAGAGAAACAGTCAGAAAGTGAGAAAACACTGCCGCCCCCCCCAACCCCCCGAGAGGATGGCCATGGTGCAATCCCTTCTTCTCCATTCTCCTCTCAGAATTTTGGGCATGTGCACACATGATGAGTCTCAAGCCTCTGGGTCCAGGACTCAAACTGAACTGTGGTTGACCATGTGGGATTCCAGTGATGTAACCATTATGCGATCTGCTGGTCCCATGCACCAGGCTTCTGCCTCAGCCTCCCAGTTGATACTGGGGCTTGTACTGCCACACCCAGGTCTTGGCCTCACATGTAGTCTCAGCCTGTGGACCACAGCAGCTTGGCAGCCATGTGCCATCCTGGCTGGGCCTAAAGCCCAGGCCTCAACCCCACCTTTTTTGTTTGTTTGTTTGTTTTTAGTATTTTTTAATATCATTCCTTGATTCCATTTTCTTCCCTTCTATTAAGATAATCCCTACCTCAAATTTGACCTGATCATTCCCTGGCATGACTGCATGTTTGCTACATACATATAGATTCATGGACAACATATGGTGTGTGTATGCTTAAGAATTTTATGGAAATCAGATGATATGTCAATCTGTGATCTGCCTTTTTTTCCCATTTTATTTATGTGTATATGTATATGTACATATATATACACACACACTCAGACACAAATAATATATATATATATCATATAATATATATATATATATATATGATATATATGATATAGATATATTAGGCTGAAGACTTATTTAACTTATTAAATGATAGTTTATTGTAAGTAAATGCATATTCATCTTTTTTTTTTTTTTTTTT
>NW_006159773.1:3768565-3769195 GCF_000334495.1 Tupaia belangeri chinensis
CAGACAGAGAGACAGAGACAGAAAGCAAGAAATCACCCCCCGGGGGGGATGGCCATGCCACAATCCCTTCTCCTCCATTCTCCTCTCGGGATCTTGGGTATGCATGCACACGTGCCTGGCGTGAGTTTTAAACCACTGGGTCCGGGACGCGAACCGCGGTTGACTACGTGGGAGTCCAACAACATAGCCATTACGCTAACTGCTGGTCCCAGCAAATGTATATTCATCTTTTAATAGTTAGGTTGCACCCTATACATTTTGCTGTAATAATATTGCAATGAAAGTTCTTTTAAGTTTTTGCAGACATATACAGAAATTTCTTTGTTATAGGGGACATCAAAAAGTTAGTGGAAAAAAAAATATTCATCTTTTAATAGTTAGGTTGCACCCTATACATTTTGCTGTAATAATATTGCAATGAAAGTTCTTTTAAGTTTTTGCAGACATATACAGAAATTTCTTTGTTATAGGGGACATCAAAAAGTTAGTGGAAAAAAAAGTTAGTGGAAAAATTTAAAGTATGACTTTATTTTGGTGTACATTTTTGAAATCCATGCATTTATTTTATTTTTTTTTTGGAGAGATTTTCACTGTAGGGCACGTGCGCTTGCCAGACAGACAGAGAGAGAC
>NW_006159773.1:3769291-3801172 GCF_000334495.1 Tupaia belangeri chinensis
CGAACCGCGGTCGACTACGTGGGAATCCAGCGACATAGCCATTACGCTAACTGCTGGTTCCCCATGCATTTATTTTTAATAATACACACTTCCCATGAACTTTTTGAGGAACCCTTGTATAACTAGAAATTGATTTGAGGGATCATGGATTGATATGTCTTTATCTTTACTAAATGTTGCTATTTTTTCTTTATATCAAAAAACACCCTTATCTGTAATAAATGAGAGTGAGTTGACATGCCACCTCTGTTAATAAGGTTTCTATCTATGGGTGGAATTGCTCTAATACACTTTGAAGTGTATGTATATTAATTTACCACTTCAGAGTGTACATGGATCCTCCAAATTCATACCATAGTTTATACAAAATCTGAAAAATCTGGTAGGCTGTGTCTCCTCATGTTGTTTCACTTTAAAATGACCTTGGTTGCTAGGACCAACAGGTGATGTAGTGGTTGGGGTGCTGGACTCCCATGTGGTTGACCATGGTTTGAGTCCTGGACCCAGTGGCTTGAAATTCACACTGGGAATGTTTGCATGCATGCTCGAGATTCCAAGAGGACAGTGGAGGAGAAGGGATTGTGGCCTGGCCTCCTTCTGGGGAGTTATTTCTCACTTTCTGTCTTTCCCTGTCTCTTTGGTGAGGTCACATGCCTTAAAGCAAAACTCTCTCTTAAAAAAGCAAAGATGACCTTGGTTGGAAGTCAGATGATGGTGTGGTTGTAAAATGCCATACCCTGCAAAGCAGTCCCACATGGCAAGGTTCCTATTAATAGTTCAAGTTCAGAGACCTCCCCGAGTATGCCAGGCATATGCTTGCCCATGACACAGCCTGATACTGGGGGTTGCAGCATCAAGATCCAATTGGAGGTGTTGTCTGTCTGTCTTGCTTATGGAAGAAATAAATAAATAATAAGCCTTTAAAAATTAGCTTGGCTATTTTGACCCTTTTTTTCATATTAATTCTGAAATCAAAATTGATCACATTAAAGATGTTCTGTTTCATAATTAGGTTATGCCTTGCTTTGTCATTAATGAATATTGAATTTTAGTAAATGTACTCACAGAATCATTTAGTTGTTATGATAAATTTCAATTAGTAATTTTTGATTGTTAAACCATCTTTGAATTACTGGGATAAGTCCATTTGGTTGTGATGTGGTCTTAATATATTGGCTGGATTCAGGTTGCTAGTCTTTACCTCTGTGCTTCTATGTGAGTTAGGTTTGTAATTTCTTATCTTGTCTTCATCTGGTTTTGGTATCAGGGTTATGTTATTCTGTTGTGTTTTAGGGAGTATTTTAAAAATATATTTGAATTATTATTTCTGTGAATGACAGAGTTCAGCTGTAAAACCAGAAACTAATTAAACAGGAAACAAAGATACCATAGGAAGCACGTATCTTTGATTTTTATTCTGTATACTTCAAATCTTTATCATTGCTTTCATTGGCACTTCTGCTCCTTTTCTCATTTCTCAAGTTGAAAGTCTGACTAATTTGGAGACTTATTCTTTTCTAATATATTTATTTGAAACTAAAAATTTCTCTTTATCACTATTTTAGTTCGATTCTGTATGTTTTGATATACAGCTTTGTTATCATTCAATTCTAAATACTGAAAATTTTCCTTGATTTATTTGAAGCATGAGTCATTTATAAATATATATTTTTCTAAATATGTGAATTTTTTTCTTTTTTTTTTTTAGTTTGCTATAAGTCATGTGCACTCATTGGACAGAGAAAGAGAGGGAGAAAAAGAGAGAAAGTGAGAAATCCCCTTCACTTCCTGGGGCGGGGAGCCACCCCATGATCCCGTCTCCTCTTGGGATTTTGGGCACACATGCCCTGTGTGATTTTCAAGCAGCCTGGTCTGGACTTGAATCATGGTTGGCCACGTGGGAATATAGCACCTTAAGCACCATACCACCTATTGGCTCCTTAAGTTTTATTTTTAGAAGTTTTTTTTTGTTTGTTTTTTTTTTTTTTGTTTTTTTTTTTTTTTGAAGAGGTTTTTTCCATAGGGCGCATGCACTCGCCAGAAAGACAGAGAGAGATAGAGAGACAGAAAGCGAGAAATCCCCCCCCCCCGCCCCCAGGAGGGGATGGCCACACTGCAATCCCTCCTCCTCCTTTCTCCTCTCAGGATCTTGGGCATGCACGCACACGCGCCTGGCATGAGTTTAAGCCACCCGGTCTGGGACTAGAACCGCAGTCGACTACATGGGAGTCCAGTGACATAGCCATTATGCTAACTGCTGGTCCCCCTTTTTTTTAAACGCTAGAGAGTACATGTACTCACCAAAGAGAGAGAGAGAGAGAAAAAGAGAGAACTCCTCCAATGGGGCATAATCATACCACAATCCATTTCTCTCTGTCAGGATTCTAGGCACCCACACACCTGTGCCTGGTGTGTTCAGTTTTTTGGGGGGAAGGTTTTTTGCTATAGGGCACGTGCGCTCACCAGACAGACAGAGAGAGACATAGAGACAGAAAGCGAGAAATCACCCCCCAGGGGGGATGGTCATGCCGCAATCCCTTCTCCTCCATTCTCCTCTTGGGATCGTGGGCATGCACGCACACGCGCCCGGCGTGAGTCCAAGCCACCAGGTCTGGGAGTCGAACCGCGGTCAACTACGTGGGAGTCGAGCGACATAGCCATTACGCTAAGTGCTGGTCCCCCTGGTGTGTTCTTTAAGTTGCTGGGGTTGGGTCTTGATCTGTAGTCAGCTATGTGGGGCCTTGCTCCCTACGCATAGTACTTAATTGCTGCACTACACGGCCAGCCCTAAGTTACATATTGAATAGATGATTTCTAACATTGCATTATAGTTAGAGAATATGGTTTATATAATTAGATTCTTTGGTATTTGTTGAGCCTTGCTTTGTTGTCCTAGTAATATAGTCAATTTCTGTGAATGTTCTAATCATGTTGGAAAAGAATATACATTCTGTAATTATGGGTATGAATTCTATATATGTTTATTAGATTAAGTTTATCAATTATGTTGTTAATATCATCTATATTCTTACTAGAAATTTGTTTGCTGTCTTAATCATTGAGAATTGTATTAAAAAGATTTGAATTATATTTTCATTTATCACTTTTTCTTATATTCTGTCAATTTTTGTTTGATATACTTTTAAGTCATTAATATCATTTTGAAGTTCTTGATTTCTAAATAACATATTAATTAGAAAAGCTGTTTCCTAGTATTCTACTCTGGAATAGATTTAATTTTTAAGACTTGCCAAAATGTGTTCTTCCTCTGACAAACAAGCAGGGTGTCATTGTTTTGCACATGCTATTTGTGATTTTTATAACTCTCTAAGAATTGCAGCTACTCTCCATCTGGTCAGACAAAGCGAGAGTGAGAATGATGTGACGATTGTTAAATACTGAACAGGACAATTAAGAGCCCTCCTTGCTTGAATGTTCTAAATAATAGGACACAGATCATTTCTTTTTTATAGTTTAGGTGGGAGTTTCCAGAAAAAAAGCAAAAAAACATGGCCATGTGTCTATTTCCTATTACTGCAACACATGATGACCATAAAGAACATAGAGGTGGGCTGTTCTTATCACGTGTAGAACTTTTTAGCTATCAGTGCACACCACCCACACAGAGTAAAGGAGATGCCTACTAATCAAGCTGCCTGTGGGCTTTGCGAGTTGATGCTGATGAGGAATTAAGTAGTTGTGACTGAAAACCAGTCACAAAACAATGCTCCACACGCCTCAGTGTGGCAGTCCCTAGGTACTGCACTCACTTTACTTAAATTTATTTTTAAAATACTCACCAAAACTGATTTTGATTTTAAATGAAAATACATTAAGGAAGGTTTTCAATAGTATCTCTGACAGGCAAATGATATACTTGATACCACAGATTAGGAAATTTCTGAAGTTAATAAAGAAACATAAAGAATGAATCTATACGCAATTCCCCATCTACCAACATTATTTTGGCTTCCCCCCAAATATGAGTCATTACTAGAATTCACCAAATAAATGGTGGTTAAAACTGAAAACAAAATTTACCATGACTAAAGTCTATGTGTGGTGTGACAAAGTTAGGTAAAAGAGTTTCCCTGTTTTTACTGTTTCTAGATTGTTTCGGTCAGATTGTTGGTTTCTTAGAGCTTTATGACAATGTGGAATATGAGGGGGGGTCATATTTTTGAGGATTGTGTTACTGGCTCTTAAAAAAGTATACACTATTATTGTTTTTCTTCAGACATCACTGCAGAAGACTTAAAAATATTTACCACACATCCTGTGGAGGTTACACTGGAAATACGGAGCATTTCACAGCTGAGGCCTGAGCAAGAGGCGCAGCAGGAGGGAGAATCTCCTCATTTAGTTTGAAGTGGAGTGAAACTATTTGGGAAAGAAAACTGTTGTAGCACCACTGTGGATGCATCATGACACAAAGGAGGTATTTAAGATTCAATAATGGGAGAATTAATTATAACAAGGAAGGTCTTCTGGGTGTGGGGAAAGAAACTTAATCTATAAACATAATTGATGTCATGCTGTAAGATGTTCGTTAAATACAGAATAGTCAGAGCAGCCTGGTGAAGTAGTTGGCGGCAAACTGAATTGCAATGTTGTAAACCACATGACTAACCATGGGTTTGAATTCCCAGGTTGGCCTGCAAATACACTGGGTGTGAAACAGCATGGCAGTCTAAGACCCTGTCAAGGATACGCCACTTTCTCTCTCTCTCTCTCATATGCTCTTTATCATGAATCAAATAAGTTAAAAAAATACAAAATAATGAACTAAATAATAGTTCAAAAGCAGCATGAACAAAAGATTCTGTGAATGAAGTGAGGAAGAACTAAAAGTCATATGCTAATATAAATTATAGCTATTTTTATACTTAATTTATACTTAGAACCACCCAGAGTGATTAATCTAACAGGACAGGTGAAGAGTGAAAAATGCTATATATAATATTAGATGCATGTCCACTCTTTTTCCTAACTAATATCAGTTTACATTTCTAAAACTTTTATACCAACATAGCCTAACAATAATGATTAGTAGTATTTACTCATAAGAAGAAGCCAGGACCAATTTTGTAGCATTAAGATTTATTATGGAAGGATCTTTTTACCTACAAGAAAGAGAGTTTAGGTGATACTGCTTTGCACAGCTTTGATGTATGTGAATTTCAGTCATAATGGTTTAGTTAAGTAATAACAGTCCTCCCACAAGTGGCCCAAATTTCAGTTACCACTGCAGATCAGTAGTCATAGATAACAGATGCATATCAAAATCTGGGACCAATGATGTCATTTCCTTCAGGGTCTGTCAGTGACTGTTACCATGCATCTCTTGTTCGGTTAATGCAGAGACTACAAAGGGTGTAGCTGTGTTGCCTCCTTACTCTCCAGTGATGTACCTCCATAGTGTTTTACAAAAATGAATGATAGAAAGAGGGAATTATTTAACTATGATGAAAGTGCAACACAGAAACAAAAAGGGACAATTCTGAGGTAGAAGGTGAATTAAATACAAATAGAGTTTAGGATAAATAGCTGATCAGGAGAAGGCTGATACTGTCATTCAGGTCTAGATGCACAGCCAGAGGAGCTTAGTGAAGATGATATTACCAACATAGATTAAGAAAGTGGTTTTGAAAAAAAAAAAGGATGAAAATGGGGGGCCAGTAGGTGGCATGCTGATTAAGGTGCTGGACTCCCACAAGATTGATTACAGTTTTGCACACCAGGGCTGTGTGTGTGTGTGTGTGTGTGTGTGTGTGTGTGTGTGTGTGCCCTCCTCCTCCCTGGGGGATGATTTCTCACTTTCCCTCTCACTGCCTTTCTCTGGTGAGCATACACATATGGCAAAAACCAAAAACCAAAAATAGAGTGCAAATATTCTAGAAGATGTGATTTTGGCAACACTTTACACCAAAGGAACTCTTAGAGATATTTTATGATACTTAAAATACAAAGGAAAAAAATATTAGAAGCTGATTCAACTAAAAAAGCAGTATAACAATTTGCCAAGGCAAATTTTTATAAAACATGTTCATTTTTTGAACCATTACATGGTGTAATCATTACATCACTGGACTCGCACATAATTGAATCTTGGACTCGGTGGCTTAAAACTCACATTGGGCGTGTGTGTGTGTGAATGCCCAAAATCCCAAGAGGAAAATGGAGAATGGATTGCAGCATGGCCATACTCCTGGAAAGATGATTTTTTGCTTTCTGTCTCTTTGTCTCTCCATTGAGTGCACACACCCTATAGCCAAACAAAACAAAACAAAACAAAAACTCAAATGAAAGATGGTCATTTCACATAATAAGCTTTACAGAGAGAAGGCAAGCATAATCCAAACTACCCTTGATAATATTTTTTTTTCACAAAGAAACACGGCATTTTAATTCTCAATATTTCTCATGATCTAAATAACAGCATACTAAAAAATATTAAACTATTTATAATACTGTATATATACATATATATGAAATTTTACAATACTACATATATATGTATATATACATATATATACATATATATGAAAATTGTATATATATGTGTATATATACATATGTGTATATGTATATATATATGAAAATTGAGAGTCTTTTTCTCTAGGGCACATGCACTTGCCAAAGAGACAGGCAGACAGAAAGTGAAAAATCACTCCCCAGGGGAAATGGCCACATTGCAGTCCTTTCTCCTTCAGTTTCCTCTAGGGATTTTGGGCATGCATGAACATGCACCTGGAGGATTTTTCAAGCCACCAGGTTGGGGAACTGAACTGCATAGTCAGCCATGTGGGATCTAGCTATCTTAACCACCACACCACTTGGCTGGCCCTGCATGGCCACTTTTACAGTCTGGTACTACTACGTAAAGTGAGAACTTCCAGTATAAACAATGGCCAGAACATTCTCAATTCTTTTTAAATAATTATTGAATTGAATTTAATTTATTATTATTATTTTAAAATTTGACCAGAGAGAGAGAAAGAGAGGGGGAAAGTGAGAAAGCAAGATGCCAGGTCCAGGACTCAACCCATGATCAACCATGTGGGAGTCCAGCACCTCAACCATCATGCTACCTGCCAGCCCTTAGCATTCTCAATTATTAGATAGTGGAATACTGTGGATGCAATTGATTTCAATTTAATTAAATAAAAACTAAACAAATTTAATATCACCCCACTATGTATAAAACCATAATAAATTGGAGAACGAGATAGGTTGAAGGATAGGGAGGATTAAAAATAAGATCAGGAAGGGTGAGAAGAGTGGGAGAATATGGGGAACTAATGGTACTGAAGAGCCAGTAGCAAACAAATCAATGATAGAATGGCAGTGAGCAAAGGCAGACAGTTGAAAATGCAGATCATCTTTATATGATGAACTGTTTCCATTATATAATTAAGAGCAAAGATGTATTTGCTTACTCAGCTAAACTCATTAGATGTTTGATCTGGGCTTAGTAGCACATTCAATTATAGTCATGCACCACATAACAAGGTTTCAGTAAATGGCAGATGGCATATATGTTGGTGAGTCCCATAAGATTGTAATAGGCTATACCATCTAGGTTTGTGTAAAACACTCTATGGTGTTTGCACAATGGCAAAATCACCTATTGCATTTCTAGGAACATATCTCTGTCATTAAGTGGTGCGTGATTGTACCTACTCATTTCCTGACTTTGGCCTATTTTATAAATGGATTTTTTTTTCTTCAAAAGACTTATTTTTAGTGATACAATCCTTAAGCAAAACTTTGAGTTTCACACTTACATTTGAGAGTTTATATTATATTTCTACCTTTAATAGGTAGTGAGACCTAATGAGACTTAAAGAGATTACTATCCAAAATGTGTATTCCTGAAAAGCCCTCAGATTCTGAGAGAAAGAGCCTTTCCATTCTGGAAAGTCTTAATTGGAGGACTCTCTCACAACTGCTGCTCCAAGTCTTCCTTAGAGTTCTGTCCTAAACATACAACCCACCACAGCCTGCGAATACCACTACTTGCTCTACCTAGAAAATCACAACCATCCCTGAAAGTCTCTTACTGCTATTTTGGGGTATCTCAATGGTCTATCTAGTGCAGTTGAATTGCATGCTAGATTTTGACATTAGGATTAGCCATGACTGTGTTGGTGAGTACACATAGGTAGAAATATGCAATGGAGATGGTTTTCCAGTGTAATCAAGCTGAGCCTGGAAGTGCCCCTTCATGTAGACAGTGGAGGAATACTGTGGCTCATCTGGGGAACTAAAGACATTTTTTCTTCCCTTTATTTTCTTTCCTTTTTCTCTTTCTTTCTTTCTTTCTTTCTTTCTTTCTTTCTTTCTTTCTTTCTTTTGCGTGTGTGTGAGTGTGTGTGTGTTACTGTATTTCTGTAATAGGATCAAATAGATCTACTTGTACATTATGTGTCATCAAAGACTGGGAGAATTTTCCATTTTAGGTCATTGTAGTCCCAATCACCTTCTAAACTTTTGCTTCAATTTTAGAATTCAACCACTGGTTCTAAAATGTCTGTAGAAATATATGACTCAAGAATAATCAAGTTTGAGAGCAAAACGTACATCGTTTTATCCGGGTTGAATTTATTGATTTGAAAAAATAATAATTTTTGGTTCTGTTTAATATAGGAAATTTGGAAAATACAGAAAAAGATAAGAAAAAAATAAACCCACCCGTAATTCTATCCTCTTAATATTTGGTATAGTTTTCATGTATATATGTCTCAGATATAGATTTTACAATATTGAAATTATAACATCCATGCCGTGTGTGTGTGTTTGTGTGTGTGTGCATGCACTTGGTATAGCAGTATGCCATGAACAGTTACCTTTATCACTAAATGTGCTATTAAAATATTTTTATGTAGTCAGTGCTACTGATAATATCTTTTATGCTGTCTTTACTTTTATGCTTGGAAGTGTCTTTCTCATTTGGAAATCAAATAAATATTTCCCTGAGTTACTTTCTAAATATTTTATGAACAAAGAGTGGTTTAAGTTTGTCCTAGCAATATAGAATTATTTGAGGCAAAAATTAAGTGAATGCATAACCCTCGGTCAGATGGTAACCACCATGACTTGAGATACTCAATCTTAGAGGTCAGCAATGTCAAACTCTCAAATATGAATAAAGCTCAAATTGCCTCCTTCAATTGGAAATGATTCCAAAAAAATAAAGCATGTTATTCCATCTGCACTGGCAATGAAGAATTAAAGTAGCCTTTCCACAAATAAAAACAAAAAAAAATGTGAAAATGGTCTGCCACTGCAAATTACTTGGCTAATCTATATACCAATGTTACTGTCCTTGAATTTGTGGCAAGAGTTCAATGACAAGCTGTTAATCTTTGATCCTTTTCCCATCTCTTCTTATCAGATGTTATATAGGGGGCCTGCAGGTGGTGTGGTGGTTAACGTGCTGGACACTCCCACATGGTTGATCATGGTTTGAGTCCTAGACCTGGTGGCTTGTATTTTCACTTTTCCTCTCTCTCTGTATCTCTCTCTCTGGTCAAGTTTTTTTTTTTTAAATAAATGAATTAATAAAAATTAAATAATTCTAAAAAATAATGACAATGTATAGAGTTTATTTTTTAAAAAAATCAGATTATCTTATACAGACAAGAAAAGTACTTAGAATCAACTTCAGTACAGTGGGAAAAATCACTGGAATTTACAACTGGATTTCAACTGCCCAAATTAGGCTTATGAAACAGGTATTCATTTTTGTCTACTTGCTCAATTTCTTTCACTCCTCATCAAAGAGTATTTCATTCTTTGAGTCCATAAGAATCCAGCAGAGTTTCCATCTCACAGGGCTCCCTCATGTTGCCCTTGTATAGCCACTTCCACTCTCCTTCCACCTCCACCTCTTTCTTACCCCTGAGTAACAACTAATCTGTTCCCTATTTTTATAATTTTGTCATTTCAAGAATATATAAATGACATAATATAGCATGGGTCTATTCGGAATTGGCTTTTTCATTCAGTACAATTCTCTGGAGATTCATCCAAGTTGTTTTGTATATTAATAGTTTCTTCCTTTTTATTGTTGAGTAGTTTTCCATGGTATGGATGTACGTATTACAGTTTGTTTAACCATTTGCCTGTTGAAGGATATTTGAGTTGTTTCCAGTTTTTGGCTATTATAAATAAAGTTGCTATAAACATTTGTGTATAAGTTTTTAGTGAACATAAGTTTTCATTTCTCTGGGATAAATGCCAAGAGTACAATTACTGGGTCATATGGTAGTTGCATGTCTAATTTCAAAATAGCCTGCCACCTGTTCTCAAGAGTAGCTCCACTAGTTGACATTCCCACCTGTACAGCACACATGATCCATTTCCTGTGTCCTCTTTGGCATTTGATGATATACATTTATATATGTATAGCCTACCTTTAGGTCCATCTATGTTCATATTAATATATTTGGTTAATTTTAGCCACTCTGATAGGTGCATAGTGATAGCTCACTTTATACCTTTAACGGCTTTAATTAAAATTTTCCTAATGACATCTTTTCGCTTTTGCTCATCTGCCATCTGTATTCTTTAATTAAATGACTTTTTATATCCTTAGGCCATTTTCTTATTGGATTATTTTCTAATTGGATGGTTTACTTTTGAATTTGTCTTTTCTAAATATGAGTCCTTTATCAGATATGTGGTTTCACTGGGGCTGCAGCTAACACCTTGACTATAGCCTTGTGTAAATCTCAGACCCTGAGCCAGAGGCACCCAGCTAAGCTGTGCCTGACCCCCAGAAACAGATAATAAATGTGGGTCATATGAAGCTGTTGAGTTTTGGGGAAAATTACCCAAGAAGAGAGAAAGCAATGGTAGGAAGCTAGACTTTTGGCTTTTGATGTCACCTTCTTCTCTTGGGACTGAAATTCCAGGAAAGTTAAGAGCTGGTAGAAATCACTGACAAATTTGGGTTAAAAATGTAAAAAAAGGGAACCTCTGTCCCGCCTACCGTAAGTCTCTCTGGGAGGACATCACTTCACATGATTCTGATGTGCCAATAAGGGGGCAAATGCTGCAGGGACAAATGACCTGTCAGTGAAAGAGGCCTAGACATGACATCCCTGGGGGCCTAGGAGACAGAGATTCCCTGATGTCTTGGGGGGACATAAAAACTAGATTGTCTGAGATCTTGGAAGCCAGTTATGGGACTCTGTGGCAAGAGGTCAAGTGATCCTTTGAAAGAAATAGTGCCTAGAGCCCTTCTTGGATCAGCCACTCTTGGAAGACTGAAGATTTAACAAAGAAACTGACTTTGTATGAAAGAAACAATGTATTCTGCCTGCCAGCTTTAAGGTTATTTAAATCTTTGACACTCCAATTCCCTCACCCCTAATAGCATCATTAATGGGAATGGGAGTTTCAAAATAATATAAAAACTTTTTTTACAAGCATGTAATATAGAAATATTTTTATTAAAATATGTTCATTTATTTCTCCCAGGAGGGAGAAAGAGAGAAAGAGACAGACAGCATCCCTAACAGGATTCTGATGCCACAATCCACCCTCAGCCTTAGCCAACCCTGGATCATGGGCACACACATTCCTGGTTCATTTAGAGAAGTCTCCTAGGGTGAACCTGCAGCCTTGCCATGTGGGTTAGCCTTGCAGAGCATTGTGTTTTACTGCTGCACCACTGTCCAGCCCCTAATATGTAAATATCAACCTGTTCCTGTCTCTTCCACCATAAGGCTATCACACCTAGACAGTCCCACTCCTACCATACACATTGAGGCCTCCTTTTGTCCATTTCTAATTGCTGACCTGACTCAAGTGGGAAATATAAGTGGTTAAAGTGGAGGAGCAAGTGTCATCCATGACCACAAAACACAAAAGATGGGTAGTGAGGGAGCAGAGGCACAGGTGGGTTCTGACTCTGCTCAGTGAAGACAGCTCACTGCAGGAGGGAGAAAGGAGAAGCCATCTTCACACATCTCTGTGGAAACAAAGCCTAATCTTAACTGATGTGTCTTGTCTTGCCCCAGAATCAACTCTCTCAGCTGACAGTCATCATATATGTCTTCCTTTTCCTTTTCCTATGTCTGACTCGTCCTTGGAAATTTAGCTCAAGTTACAAGACTGCTGTGTATGGCTTACAGGTTGAGCTCTGCAAGATTCCAGGTGGTATGGATTCTATCTTACAAGATCATTTGACAAGTTGCTTCCCAGAAATCTCTACATCATTACCACTAGATTCTCATCATTCCTGTTTACTAATAAATATTTCAATATCTAATGAAATATTTGCCAGGTGTTGTTCTATGTGCTGGGGGTTTGGTAGTGAACAAGACAGACAGTGTATGCCCTTGGAGTTGGTGTAGGAATAAGACTGATGGTAACCACGTAAATAAGGTATGTTTTGGTATTAGAAAGAAGAGGTTGAACGTGTTGTTGGGGGGAGGTCAAACTTGAGCTGTCACGTTTGGGAGATATAGTCTTATGTTCTTCTACAACTATTACTTATAAATAATAGTTGTTCTATATATAACAACTTTTTTTTGTTTTGGAGAGGTTTTGCTATCATCAGAAAGTTAGAGAGAGACAGAGAAGAAAGTGAGAAATCACCCCCCAGGGGGTATGGCCACACCACAATCCCTTTTCCTCCATTCTCCTTTTGGGATCTTGGGCACGCACACACAAGCATCCGACATGAGTTTAAGCCACCGGGACTTGAACCATGGTCGACAACATGGGAGTCCAGCGACATATCCATTACGCCATTGGCTGGCCCCTTCTTTCTGTCCTTTTTCAAAACTTGAAACAGTGGACAGTATATTGCCATGGATAGACTGGGTATTTGGCACTAAGTAATAGGATCATAAATTTCTTATTACTTTTGCATTTATCCTATAGGATAAAATGATATTTTAAAAGAATGTGAACTACACAACTGAGTACAAGTAGTTAGAAAATGTTATTACATCATTATTTATTAAATTAATGATACTCCTGGGAATTTGATAGTGGCAGAGAGATTTTATAAATTTAGTGCATTGTTGACATCTGTGAGATAAGTTTCCCAAGACCTAGGAGAGGCTTCCAAGTCACAAATCCCACTATAGCACATGGTTGCTACATAAAAAACAGAAGTTTAACTGAAATACATTTACATGTTTTTTGTAATCTTGATGGTTTCCTGTAAGTGCAGGTCTAAAGAAATTTGTAGGATTATTTTCTGGCTAAGAGCCTTCATTTCCTTAGATTCCTTTACTTTTATCATGAATACTAGTGGTGAGTTTCAAGTTTTGTTTTTCTTCCAAAACTAAAAGTAAGGATTAAAACACGAATCTGTCAAAGTTACTAGATTCTTGACAACAAATGGGAAACTAAGGCATTGGCACAATCTTGGCACAGAGATCCACTCAGTATACTAGCTCAGTGAACTCATGATTCAAATGAAGCATTTGGAAAATGAGAAATCACTGAGTCATCTGTTATTACAGTGCCTGAGAAATAACTGAGAGTATTAAACGGAGAATATTAAAGCCATGGATGTGAAAGCCTTTTGGTACCTGAATTATAGACCTACAGCAGGAGGGCACAATATAATCACTGTTTGCCTCTTTATCGTTATAGAATATATGGAATCATTTTGAGGGGGGAGATGAATGAGGTAGGATTTTCTGAGAGGAATATCATATAAGAAGTTGCTCTGGAACATCACAAATTGATTTTTTAGTATTTTGCTATGTGCCCACTGCCATGGTTTGTTCCTAATTGGTCGCAAAGTCATATATGCTCTGACCAGCAGGTGGCGTGATGGCTAAAGCGTTGGACATTCCCACATGGCTGACCACAGTTCAATTCCCTGACCTGGTGGCTTACTTTCACCAACCCCCACCCCCCCCACCCCCGTGTTTCTCTGGCCAAATTTAAATAAATGAATGAAAAAAAGAAGAATAAATAAAATAAATTCTCTGAGGCATTTCCTTTTTAATGAGAGTTGGTAACTCCAACATCCAAGGGTAAAAACAGGGATAAACTAAACCAAGGTTCTGAGAAGTCTTCATAAACATAAAAGCAGCTCACAAAATCAAAGTGCTATTATTATGCAATCAGATATCACTGGCTTCTAATTACTACTTTGTTCCTTGAGCAGAATAGAAACATGCAGAAGCACCCACTGGCTGAAATGGACATCGTGTGAAGGGATTAACTTACTTCTTTTACAAACCATTGACAAAAGGCAGGACCAATCCATTCTCTTGCATGAATGCCACAGTCTATCCAGACAGCTCTTTTGTAAGCTCGTGATCTTCTGCCCAGCTGAAAACAAGAGTGTTCAGAGTATCCAACTCAGGCTTTTATTTTTAGATTCACTGACCAGCATAATTTAATAAGGTTTCAGCATAATGCTTCACTGTAGCTTGGTTCATTAGGTAGCACATAAAAAAGATAGAGATTTCCTACCTACTTGGGAAGGCTAGACTTGTTTATATAGAAATATTAAATCTATTGTCCTAATTACAATAAAAAACTAGAAAATACACAAGGAAAAGGGTGATCCCTGAAACGGGGTTGCTTCTCCATTAGAACACAGTATGTGACTGTTAAATAAAAAGCTCAACTTACCAATCGGTTTGTATCTCTTGCTTCCCCCTATCCCAAGGAATCAGAATGTTCCTAGGAAATATTTCCTTTTTTTGAGTTTTTTTGCTATAGGATGTGTGCACTCGCTAGAAAGACAGAGAGAGACAAAGAGACAGAAAGCGAGAAATCACCCCCCAGGGGGGATGGCCATGCCGCAATCCCTTCTCCTCTATTCTCCTCTCAGGATCTTGGGCATGCATGCACACATGCCTGGCCTGAGTTTAAGCCACTGGGTCCGGGACGTGAACTGCGGTCGACTACATGGGAGTCCAGCGACATTGCCATTACGCCAACTGCTGGTCCCCCCATGAAATATTTCTTAAAGAACTACCTATGTTTTATAGGTGGATAGAGTCAAACTTTATTATAACACAAAATGAAAAAATAAAATAACTTGATTTGCACTGTCAAGTGAGAAGTTTATCTTTACAAACCTCTACATCTATATTACTTTTAATTTGGTGTCTAACCCAGTAATCAATAGGCAGCTCTTGTCATTATATTCACAGAGGATCTAGTTTTCATCTATTTTTTAATTTACTCAACTAGTAATTAGGAAATCTTTCTTAATGTCAGACTTTGTGCTTGGCACTGAAGACTCAAGGATGAAAAGGAATGCACAGTGGGGAGGACAGACATGTAAGCAGTCAATCAACCATTATGATGTGAAATCTGTAAGTCACTGTGGGACAGAAATGTTATGTCCTATTTTCCTGGGAAGTAAAAGAGGCTTCTTAGAAGAGAAGTGCTTGACTATTGAGAAAGTTCTGAAGCTTGTGTGACAGGGAGGGTGCAGGAGAATCTGAGCACAACACGTTTGAGGAACTACTTCTGGGGTTGAGGAAGGAACAGCAGATGAAGTGGAACTCAAAGGCAAAGAACACCTGAAGTTTCTGGATTCTGTGTAAAAGAGATGAGGCTTCATCCTGTATCACATGGGGAACCCGTGTGTGTGTGTGTGTGTGTGTGTGTGTGTGTGTGTGTGTTCACACTTGTCTGTGTGCACATACATGCACATGTTTGTGTTGGAGAGCCCCCCACTGACAGTGATGTGGAGGGTGGATTAGGGAATGAGAGGGTAGAGAATGGGAACATGATAGAAAAGTTAGTACTGAGGCTACTTTTACAATAGGCAGGGAGAAATGACACAGAAGTAAGTTAAGGCAATTGCAATGAGGACAAGAGAGGAGATTGGGGTGGATCCAATCTTTTGCGGAATGATTTTAAGGTGAGTGGTTAAAATAGAGGAGAGGACCTCAGGATGATGCTTGTGTGTGTTACTGAACTGGAAGTATAGTAGTGCCATTTTGAGTATGTGAATATCCGGGTGGGAGTACTGAGTAGACCATGATGTATTAAAGCTCCAAAAGGTAGACTCCACTAATAGAAAGATCTGGGATGATGGTTGATGCTGTAGGGTAACCATCTAAAGAGGGTTTATGGAATGAAAGCAGAGCTGAGGATAGAGCTTAGGGAATACCAAAACCAGAGACAGGACAGAGGAAGAGGAGCTGGTGAATGAGACCTGAAGAAATGGTCAGAGAGACAGGAAGAGAATCAATAAGTCATAATTAATCTTGGAAAGAGAAGTTAGAGGAGTTGTGGGGATAAAAGCTGGCAAGTCTGAATAGGAGGTAAGGATAGAGAGTATGAATATAGGCACATTTTTTTAGACATTTAGAAAGTTTGGCTGAGAAAGGATAAAGAGCTATAGCTCAGTTGTTAGGAGAAAATGCAGGATCCAGGAATGGAAACAATGGCTACCTTCTTACACCTGTAGATAGTCTTGCATTAATTTATTTTTGTCTCTTTTGATTGCCATAGGGTTTTTACGCTCAAAAAGAGGAAGAGGGAGAAAGCACTCCCAATGGGTATGGTCAGGACGTCTTTGTTTAGCTCTACTGATGGGATTTTGGGCACACGTGCACATGCACTTGATGTGCTTTTCAATGTGCCAGGGCTGGGATTCAAACCATGGTTGGTCATGTGGGATCCAGTTCCCTTAAGCACTGGGCCACAGGTCTGGTCTACATTGATTCATCTTAAGTAACATCAACTCAAAAATAATTGGTACCAATACGAATTATTTTACTGTAGCAACAATATTAATAATATTGAATGGAAAAAAATAAGGCTGGCTGGGTGGTACAGCAGTAATTTACTGCTCAAGAGAAGTTGTATTCACATGGATGAGCTCAGGTTCAGTTCTTGGGTCTAACTATTCATGCCAGATCTGAGCACCCATGATCCTGGTTAGCTGGGCAGAATGGGCAGATCATGGTGTGAGAGCCTGTTGAGGGGGATTTCCTCTTTCTGTCTCTCTTACTCTCATGAAAGTAATAAACTTTAAAAAATTAAATATAGCTTAGAAACCTAAGAGAAAAATGTTTTCTTAATTGTCAGATAATATTAAACATAAGACTCTATAAAAGATCATTTTATTTTTTCCCTGTACATCAAATATGAAAAAGATGAATGTTTGGTAACCGTTTTATCAATTGTTCACAATTTCTTAGTTTTTACCTTTAAAATAAAAAGAGGTCTTCCCTCATATGATCTTCCAATGGACAACATGTGAATGAGGCCTGAATGAGTTTTATTCAGATGATGCATCCAATTTTCAATCTAAAAGCAAATAAATGAAAAAAAAAGGCATATTAGACTTTCTCAGAATAATGGAACTTTTAGCCAACAAACTGTAACAACAAGACAACAGTAGGTCTCAGAATTCAAAGAACATATATAGACTATAAAATTGAACAAAAAGCCAATTTTCTATTCTTAATTTTTTGGGGGGATTACATTACATTTTACTTTTTGCTTTTACAGACAGTATCTTAAGTCTGTGCATTGTTCCTTCTTGAGCGCATACCTTATACCTACCATACATCATTAATATCTTGATGGCAGAGTTTGACAAAAAATGAATTGATGTGTCTGGTTTCTTTTAGGGAATCAAAATTTATTTCCATTTGCCACAAGTATGTAAAAGGAAAAGAAATAAATCAGCTTCAGGAAAATCATTCAAGGTACTTGAAAGTGTTCATTAATGTCCCATATATTATCATTTGCCATTGAACAGAAGATACTAAGAAAAGGCATTATCCTTTGCATCTAGAGGTTATTCTACTGAGTCACACATCAGAGGGCTTACTCTGAATAATCTTTCCAGTGATAGTGATGCATTTGCATTGATTCAGTCACACGTATTGATCTGTCATCAAAAGAAGATATATTTGAGATGGATGAATAAGATGCTTAGAAACAAGGGTGAAATTCCTGACATAGAAGCCCTACAAGTAAAGAAGGAACACTAAGTGTCCCACTGTTTCATGGTATAAAAGGGCCTGTGCTAAAAAAATACATACACATACTTTGGAAAGTACCTGTATGTGTTTTTCTTTCTCCTCTTAATCTAGTGAGCACAGCATATGTACACACACACACACACACACACACACACACACACAAACACACAAGGTCAGAGCTCTATAGCCACAGCTCCCCCATCCATGTATTTAACCAATTATGGATGAAAAAAAAAAAAAAAACCCTTTTATTTATTTATTTATTTTTTGGGGTTAAATGTCTTTAATTGAAACACCAACAACCTGTCTAGTTACAGTTTTTCAAAAAAAGGAAAAAGCCCTAACCAACCACAAACTAGGCAGTAGCTAAGTCTGTAGAGGCAATACAGTCAAAGCTGACAGGATAAAAACAAAAAACAACTCCTCAGATCCAAATGAGGGAGCCCTACTACATAAGGGCTAATCATGACCAGTGGTACTGTACTTAACTCTAGGCGGTTGGAAGACATCCTAATAAGCCCACTCAGAACATTCAGGTAGCCCTTTTCCAGTTTCCAACTCACAATAAAGATAATTTTTTGTTAAGTCTATTTCAGAAAACTTTTTCCAAGTTGCTTTATTTACAATGACAACTTTTATAAGGTCACCAAAGTTAAATGGACCATCAACTAGGCAGAAATGACTTTACAAGAAGAGGAAAAGCCCAAAATGCCACTTTCGATAGAGAACCCACAGTTCAGTTTTATTCAGAACAAAGAAAAAAGAAACTTTTGATCGTACTGGGAGAAACTCAGCCATCGATTTGTAATCTGTACTCAAACCATACATGCAATAAGGACAATATTCCGCTAATACAATTGATGTGCTGATGCATTCGTCTACTGTTTGTCGAATATTAACAATCATAAACAGAGCAGTGCAACTAGTATATGGAACAATTCTTAGTGTTACAGTGTCAGGCACAACTTTTCACTTCTCTTCACACCACTGGTTCTTTTTTTCAGAGGTTTTTGTCTTAAGATGTGTGTGCTCACCAGTGAGCATGAGAGAGGGACAGAGACAGTGAGAGGGAAAGTGAGAAATCATCCTCTGGGGGTGGGGAGGGGGATCCCTTTTCCTCTAGTCTCTTCCCAGGTTCTTGGGTATGCACACACACATGCCCAGTGTGAGTTTCAAGCCACCAGGTCTGTGGCTTGAACTGCAGTTGGCCATGTGGGAGTCCAGTGATATTACCACTGTGCCATTTGCTGGTCATGATAGAAAATATTTTTTAAAATGTGGTTGTATCTGTACTGATCAAGTACAGACTCTTGTCATTATTTTCTAAATAATACAGTATAACAACTATTTACATACTACACATTATAAACTGAAGTATAGCGGAGGATGTATAGAAGTTACATGTAAATATAAAAGAGTTTAAAAGTTCCTTGAAAAATGGAACTAAAGTATGAGTTGATTTTGGTGCAAAAATCAAGTTTTTCCACGATAAGCATTTTTCATAAACTTTTTGAAGACCATATGAGTATTGCACTATGCCATTATATATAAGAAATGTGAGCATCTGGATTTTGGTATTCATGGGGTGTCCTAGAACCAATTCCCCTTTGGATACTGAGGGACAACTAGGTATATGCATAGAATATTTTTCTTCTTTTTCAGTTGCCAGAAGATGTGTGCATTCATTAGAGAGAGAGAGAAAGCACCCCCATCCTCCATGGGCTGTGGTCACACTTCAGTCCTTTTCTCTCCATTTCCTCTTCCGTTTTCCCATCACGTCAAGATCCTAGATAAACACCCACATGTGTCTGGCATATTTTTGGACACCGGGGCCTGGACTCAAACTATTGTCAATCATGTGGGATCCAGTTTTCCACATGCAGCACTTAACCACTCTGCTATGGGACTCGGCAATGGAAAAATGGAATTAAAGAATGAGTTTATTTTGGTGCAAAATGAATTTGAAGCCCATGTAGTTTTTCCTTAATACACATTTTCTGTGAGCTTTTTGAAGACTTCTCATATGTGAATATACATATATATATATACTTATATATGTGTGTGTGTGTGTGTGTGTGTGTGTGTATATATATATATATATATATATATATATATGTGTGTGTGTGTGTGCACACGCCTGGTGTGAGTTTAAGCCATCGGGTTCGGGACTCGAACTGTGGTCGACTACACGGGAGTCAGCGACATAGCCACTATGCCAACTGCTGGTCCCTCCATTTTGTTTTAATTCAGCTTTTTTCCCAGTCATGTTAACAGTACTTCCATGTACCACTTTATTAAACATATTTCCATTGTCTAATTTCAAGCTTCTAAAATATATGTTGAAATATAAAATATGTGGAAATAATTTTGAAAGGAGAATTGTCATTAAGAGAGCCAAAAATACTCATAAATATAATGGGACCCATTAATTTTATGTCTGGCATTCTTTCGTTCAATTCAGGGAAAACATGAACATTATATATTCATTTATTTATTCATTTTTATCTATTTGGAGGCCTCTATAGGCCTGCCACTGGGGATATATAGCGGTGAGCAAAAAAGAAATGACCTGTCTGCATGGAACGTGCATCTTAAAAGAGAAAGGCATTGATCAGATAATCATACAATTACATAATTAAAATTGTGATCGATATACTAAGTAATATTATACATCAATGGTTTGTGGAGATAGAGATTTGATCTACTGTGGGAGAGTAGAGAACAGTTATCTTCTTGCTTACTATGATATTTGAAGAATAGCTAGTTGTCATCAGGTGAATAGTAAAAGATGTGGCATGAGGAGGAAGATGCTGTGAATTTTCCAGGTAGAATAAATAGCAGCATGTTTAAAGGTGTCAAGGTGCTACAAATGAGGCCTAGCTTTTGGGAAGTCTCAACTTTGCAGAGGGTGTAGAGCACGCAGCAAACTCCATTCTATCTTTCAACTAAATCATTGTCCTCAAACTATGCTAGCTCAACATTCCACTTTTTAGTTAAGGCCTGTATAAACATTACTACACTTTCCATTATACTTGCCAGGTTATTTGTAGGAGCAGGTTAAGTAAAGTTGAATGAAATTCAAATTATTTTGCAACTTTTTATATAGGAGTAAAAAGCTTAATGGAAGATATGAGGGACTTGAGGTGCCTCGGTTATATGAGAGCTACACACATTCTTCCCATAACACCCATTTCTTAGATCAAAATGATAAGGATGCACTTGCAAAAGAGCAATAAAATCTCCTTCAGTTACATACTTCTTCTAAGGAGTGATAAACTTCATAATTATATCCAGATAGGGATCTTCGCTTTCTCTGGGTTTGCAAGCTGCTTCCCTTTTCCAGTGCTTTCTGAAGGTCTTCTATGAGGACTCTGGATTGGAAATAATAGAAATGATGAAAAATAAATTGAGAAAAATATAAAAATAAGGCAATACTAGAAGAAAATAATATGTGTTGATGAAAAGGACTGCAAAGATGGATATTTCCAAAAATATCAAATGGTGGAAAATATTTTTTTAAGAAATGAAAACTGTTAAATTAATGGCATAATACATTTGAAGTGTAAATCTATGGACACATGTCCCCAAATAATATTAGTAGTGATAATAGCTACCACTGACTGAACAGCTATCAGATCGTTGGGAAAGTCGTGATGTATTTTTCTGGTTTTCTATGCAAAAAAGCATCATGACTTTCCTGATGACCCAATACAACTGAATGATGACTGTGAACACTTAAATTTATTGAGTACAGTGAAGCTCCACACAATGACATTTTGGCTGACAAAAGACAGCTTAAGTTTATAACTGGCTATCCCATATAATCTAGCTGTGTAGTAGGCTGTACCATTTGTTTCTATAATTACACTCTATGAGGTTTGCACAGTGACAAAAGTGCCTAATGATGCATTTCTCGGAATATATCCCTGTCATTAAATGATGTATGACTAGACTTACCAGGAGCCAGGGACTGTTCTATGTATTTTATGCTCATCATCTTACTTAAGGGTCCTATATGGTAGATCCCATTGATATCTCCACTTTACAAATGGGTTAAGAATTTGCTAATGTTACTCTGTTGGTCAGAGTAGACAGGATTTGAACTTGGAATGTGAACCAAATTCCAAACTTGAGACTTCAAGTCTAGGGGGACATGATACAAATTGAAACTGGGCTGCGCCTCTCCTCTTTCACCACATCCTCTTTCCTGCTGTGCACACATTTATTTTATTGCCCAAACCATTCTCACGTTATCATCCAGTACATCTGACCTTATGTCATCTAGTCTCAGAGAAAAATGGAAAAGGGAAGAAGCTGCAGCCCTCAAGAGAACACTGAAGAATTATTCAGGCCCAGAAAAAGCTATTTTACTGCCTGGTAGTCTCAAGAATGCCAAGAGCAGCTCAGCTCAGGTAATCAAAGTGGATATATTTGGAAACTGAAGGTTGAGGCTGGGGTGGAAATTTTAGGCTCACTGCAACGTGGGGAACCAGTAGAGTCACTAAGGCTGTTGAAGTGACATCTGAGCTTGATATAGGCTTATCTTCCTAATACTCACTGGACTGTACTAACCAGAGCACCACAAAGTAACAAAGGCACTTCACTCATCTGCAATACTAAAAGATGTTAAAGAGCTCCTCAGTGATTTTTCTGTGACTGGCAGGTGGTTAAAAATCTTTGTTTTCATATTTTAGCTTCCAAAAGAACTTGTTGCTTTAATGCTTAAGTGCTATTAAAAGAACATATATTCACATGTTTAAGTGACTTTCAAGGTTGATGTATAAAACCACTTCATTAAAAAAAGTTTCCTTGGGACCAGCAGTTAGCGTAATGGCTATGTCGCTGGACTCCCACGTAGTCAACCGCGGTTCGCGTCCCGGACCCGGCGGCTTAAAACTCACGCTGGGCTTGTGTGCGTGCATGCCCAAGGTCCTGAGAGAAGAATGAAGGAGAAGGGATTGTGGCGTGGCCATCCCCCCTGAGGGGTGATTTCTCGCTTTCTATCTCGCTGTCTCTCTCTGTCTTTCTGGCGAGTGCACGCGCCCTATAGCGAAAACCTCTCTTAAAAAAAAAAAAAAGTTATCTTTGAGGCCCGCAGATGGTGTGGTGGTTAAGGCACTGGACTCCCACTCGACTGGATGCAGTTGGAGTCCTGGACCTGGTGGCTTGCTTTCTCCCTTTCCTTCTCTCTCTCTCTCTCTCTGGCTAAATTAGAAAAAAAAATAATAACTGTAATTAAATAAATAAATTTTAATAAGTTATCTTGAATTACTTGAATAAATACTTTCTGGTTCATAAAGAGGATATGTTTACTTAGGGTCATACTGGGTGTAGGGCATTCTTTTTGATTGCTCATTTATTGTTTATTGAGTGCCAACAGTGGACAAAGCACATAATTAGGACTTGATCATTGATTCACTGCTCTTCTGTTTGTTTCAGTTTTTAAAATTAAAAATGGAAATGTTTTAGAAATTAAGAGAAGGTAACATGGCACAAAATTCGAGAAACTTTCTTGGCGACTCTTTGTTATGACTCAAAATATGAGTGGAATGTTAAGTTGCCAGTCTGAATACCATTTGTATTAGGTTTTTCTCTTCCCTTAAGGTAGGAAGTTACAGGTCATTAGGTTTGTATAGGTGCAAAGACTTTACAATATTGCTAAAGTAGTATTAGGAACTGAAAGAAACTCTTTGTCAATATCCAAACTTCCTTGCGCTGGGAGAAAATTTAGGATGATTAAGAAGGATGCAAATTTGATCAGGGCTGAGCTGGTTATAAACTGTCAGCCTATTCCAATTAGTGCAGGTTTGTTTCTATCGCCAGGATGTGGCTACTTTTTTCTATCCCAGGAAACTAAGAAAAAAAAGTATCACTAGATAGATTTGCAAAAGCCAGCAATATATACAAGAATCTCCTGAATTTCCAGTTTAAAAAGTCTGAAACTTTATTCTGGCAGCCCAAGCAAACTAATACAGGGTCTCTGTTTAATTATTTAGACTGTCCCCTAAAACTAGCCCCAAGAGACTAACCTTAAAAAATAATTGCGATACAGCAGATCCAGCCCCATTTTGCTTGTCCAAGAAATTGACTGGAAAGTAGTATATTGAAGAGAAGACTGTGAAAGGGAGTCCCAAAATGGTCTTTGCAAACTTGTGTATTTTCTAAGTTTTTTACAACTGATTATCATTCCTTCCTCCATTGTGTGCATTCCTGTAATAGTGACTAGAGCTATTTCAACCTTTCCGAATGATTTATTTAGTCAGTACCATATCGCCTCCCCAAAGCTACTAGGGTACAGAGAGATACTCAAAAGTGGAAATGTCACTGTCAATTTTTACAGGTATTTAAATTATAAAAATAATAATTTATTTAAAAAATTATATGGCAGAATGAGTTATCTTATTGAGAGGGTTTGATCACCTAGGAACCAGACATGTGGAGTCACATTATCTCTGCTTTAAAGATTACTATAGCTATACATTATGTATAGTTGTACAGAGTAAATGAAAATCATTTGAAAATACCCCACGTTACAATAATAAAAGTCAATTAAAATGATCTCTACCTACTGGGCTTATGGAGTTTAATTGACTCTTATGTGTTATCTTGAGACTAATAAAATGAATAGTTCTATGTGGTTATTCTCTGTGAGGAAACAACTGATTTCAAAGACCCATTTTTTTAGACTTTATTCTTTGTGACAAAATGTGTGATATCTTACTCTATATCAGTTCTACATGATCTATATTTAATGGCAGGAGAAAAAAGCTTGTTGAACTAACCAATATATTCTTTTCTACTAAATAATAATTAATGAAACATGTGAGTTGTTACTGAGCACCTATAGGTATAATTGCCAAGCTCTTTCCTACTGGGCATTAAGAGAATTTAAGTATGCCTTCAAGGCAATAACTAAAATGTGTTCAATAGGAATAATAGCTTTCTGTACAGCTGTGATTCTGTTCTAGCGACAAAAATAAAATACCTTTCTGCAAAAAGCATATCAATACTTTAATATGGCTATAAATATCCTTCTGACAGGGTGATATTTATGGACCAGGATGTCACTTTCATAGTGTATCCTTTGACCCAGTTTTCCAGGAAGACTGGAATCTTCATCACTGACCTCCAGAGCCAACAGCTCACCCTAGACCTTCTTAGACACTATTATATCTGACACAAACTGAGTCAGTCTTTTTTTTGCCTTTTCTTTTCTTTCTTTTAAAAATTATTATTTTTAGCATTCAATCACTGTGTATCATTACAGCATACCAAATGCATTTTCCTATCCTGAATACACTGTATATTGGTTCAATTAAGGATATTATCATACATACTATCATCGACAGACAATTTTCCATATTTGTGTTCCTTAAGTATTTTGCCTCTTTCTTTTCCCCCTGATTCCATTCTTTTCATGCTCCCCCCATTTCCCACTCTCCTCCCACCCTATCTCTGGCATCCATGTTTGTTCTCCATGCCTTTATATTGTCTAGTCTTTCAGTTTCTGTCATCAAGTGCAGACATTTGGTATATATTGAGTAGGGACATACAATGCCTCTCTTTCACAGTCTGGCTTGCTTCACTTAGCAGCAAAACTTCCATTATTCATCCACTTTCTATCAAATGCTAGAGTCTCATTTTTTTAAAAAATTTTTTATGGCTGAGTAGTATTCAGTACTGTATATATTAGATACCACCTAACTCCAGTCAGAATGGCTAAGATTAAAATAATAAAGAATGATAAGTGCTGGTGAGACTGTGATGAAAGGGAACTCTCCAACAGTGTTTGTGGGAATATAAACTAATACAGTCACTGTGAAGAACAATATGGAGGTTCCTCAAAGACTCACAAATAGAAATACCATATGACCCAGTGATTTATTTTCTTTCTAAAAATGTATTTTGAGAAAGAGAGAGAGAACCCTCAACAGGTTTTCCATGTCATCATGAACACCCAACCTCAGCCAGCCTTGGATCATGGGCATGCACATGTCCAGGGTGCTCAGGATAGTCCTTTAATGCAAATTCATAACCCTCCCATGTAGAAGTGATTTACTGCTGTGCCACTATCTGGCTCTCCTGTGTGTTCATTCTGACAGTGGAACAACCTGATAAAAAGTTGGGGTACTTGTAGATAGTTGTTTATAATCTTGTACCTCAACCCCAAAATCTTAGAATTGCCAAAGAAAAATAGGTCGTCCTTTCTCATTTCATTAATTCACTACATTGCACTTCTTCCAGATTCCCTATTGGGAATTACCCACTTATGCCCTTTCTTTCCACCATCCCCTTTTCCCTATGCCTACCATAGTCCCTCTTCCATTGCCAATATACTTCCTAAGTCCTCCAGTCTCTTCCAAGAACTCTTTCTTCTCATGTTTTTGCCATACCAGAAATTTGACTTGTAAGCCACACATGCTTTGGTTGCTTTTTATTCTCCCAATCCCACTTATTGTAGGGCTGGGAAGGAGATCAGCATTCTATTAAAAGCCCATCTCTGCTTCTCCATTCATCTTCTAACTTCTAGGAAAAGCTTATCTTCCTGTCAGGGTCATGCCCCTCCTTTTAGATTTTCTCTGACTTCTTGCTATGGCCTGATATTCTTACCCCGAGTATATATTCTCTCCTTTTACCTCAAATCTTGCCATCAGCCATGATATTTCTCTGGTGATTTAGCCCTCACTTTCTTGACTGCAACAGATTTAGTGCTCTTCACCCAACACTCTGCTTTAGCCATCTCCTCCATGGTTAAACCGTAGATCTTGTCATTAGCCATGAACATTCTACTTCAGGACTCTTAACATCTAATAGCCCATATTTTGTCCAAACTTTCCTTCTTCCCATTTGTTGCCATCCATTACACTGAACTTGTTTTCCATATGAAGACCTCTATAATCTTCCTTGATTCTTCCATTTTGTTTCGTTATCCCTCCTAGACTTTCCTCCCTCTCTGTCTATATTAGACCCGAAGGATGAATACTCTAACTAGCATGCCACTGGACCACTTCCTTGCCACCTTGACCTTTCCATGGTCCTGTCCAACGAAACCTCAACTCTGTATCAGTGCTATAGTCTCTCTTCTTTGTAGCAACTACTGTTCTCAGCTTTCATCTTTGTTTTTCTCTTGGCACTACTCTTCAACTTGTTTTTCTTATCTTTTTTTGGAGAAGTTTTTGCCATAGGGCACATGCGCTCGCCAGACAGATAGAGAGAGACAGAGAGACAGAAAACGACAAATCACCCCCCAGGGGGGATGGCCATGCCACAATCCCTTCTCCTCCATTCTCCTCTCGGGATCTTGGGCATGCATGCACACGCGCCAAGCCTGAGTTTTAAGCCACCAGGTCCAGGATGCGAACTGCGGTCGACTACCTGGGAATCCAGCAGCATAGCCATTACGCTAACTGCTGGTCCCCTTCAACTTGTTTTTCTACCTTTATTAGATAATTCTGCTTCTTTCTTTATCCAAAAAATTTAGCTTTAGGCTATGATATTTTCAATATGTTGCTCCTCTATGCAATCATAAGAAGACCCACATTTACCTCTGCAATCTTATAGGATGAAGCATCCTTCCTACTGTTCAAATTCACCCTTCTGCTTGTGTATTGCCTCTGTCATCTTTAGTGTCTCTCTGCCTGCTGCTCCTCAGCCTACAGACATGACAGAATCTCTCTATCCTCACAAATCCCAGATCTCATAAACAGTCATGGATGCAGCATAGCCATTACGCTAACTGCTGGTCCCCTTCAACTTGTTTTTCTACCTTTATTAGATAATTCTGCTTCTTTCTTTATCCAAAAAATTTAGCTTTAGGCTATGATATTTTCAATATGTTGCTCCTCTATGCAATCATAAGAAGACCCACATTTACCTCTGCAATCTTATAGGATGAAGCATCCTTCCTACTGTTCAAATTCACCCTTCTGCTTGTGTATTGCCTCTGTCATCTTTAGTGTCTCTCTGCCTGCTGCTCCTCAGCCTACAGACATGACAGAATCTCTCTATCCTCACAAATCCCAGATCTCATAAACAGTCATGGATGCCTGTCTCCTTGGAGTCACTTATCATTCTCTGATTCTCTCCTTATTCTAACTGCTAAGTGTGGTAATCTGCTCCTAGGCTCCATGTTCACCTCTGTTCACTTCAGTCTTCTACTTCCAACAGTCTATTTCTTCCATTTGTGTTGTTAATGCACTGTCCCTTATCAAACCTCAAGGAGACTAATTGTCCTTTTCTTGCTGGATATCACTATGGTACTTGACAATATGGAATGTTTCCATTCTCTAAAATCTTTCTTTTCTTCATTGACTTCTGTGATTATTTTCTACTTGCTCTCCTCCTACTGGATTAACTATTCCTTTAAAATTAATCTCAGGCCCAGTAGCAGTAGCATAGGCAGTAGGGCACTACTTCACAACACTGGAACCATGTGGGAATGATCTGGGGTTCTAATCCGTGGTGAACTGAACATATCAGGCATGCCCATGACCCTGGCTGGCTTGAAGTTTACAGGAGTAGGGTGACTGTGGCTCAGCAAGACCCTCTAAGGGTACTGGTATTCTTACTTCTCTTCCTTTTTCTCTCTATCAAAAAAAGAAATAAACTTAAAAAACAAAAACGAACCTCAGAATATCCAAATCTATTCAAACCTGTCTGTACAGTCACTCCAAGCTAGAAAACTTGGAGTCACCCTTTGACTTCCTTTCCTACCTACTATCCCACCAAGTGTAGAGTCCAGGTGGTTTTAGCTCTGAAGTATTTTTAAAAACTCTCCTCTGATCCCACTACTTTGGTTCTAACTCAAGGCCTTACTATCTCTTACTGGAACTATGATCATAGTTTCCTATTGCTCCTCTACCCTACTGATATGCAGCTTATTCGTTTCCATCCTCCACTGGGGCCATGCCATTCACAAGATGAGGCCTCAGCTTCTACTCTTGTACCTGAGACTTTCTACAATTTGGTTTACCCTTCCTGGCCTCTCCTGTATCTTTTCTTCCTACTCTGACTTGCACTTTGTACAGACACTAAACTACTATGCTGTGGCTTTCTTTGCTTGCACTGTCCTCTCTGCCTGTCAGGCTCTGGGTCTCATCCCTTGCCTGACTGCCACAGCTTCTGCAGAAAGACTTTTTCACCCTGCCTACCTACCCATCCTGTAGACAATGCTAGGCTGCTCTCTCTCTCTTTTTAAAAACAAGAAGGAAGTCTATGTTAACACTGTCACTAAGTGGGAACAACAAGATATGGCTGTTCCCATTCCTCCATTAGATTAATAAACTCATCCAAAGTGAGACTATTCATGTCACTTTTTCCAATATGAAAAATTATATATGAAACACTTTCATAAGCACTTAATAACCTGAATACAACTATCATTAATTCAGTTTAATACAAAGAATTTTATAGCAAGTGAAAAGGAATGCTTACTTGTACTGAATGTTGACTTCCTGTAGGAAGGCTAACAGGGCTCGAGAATCATTTTGGGACATATGGACATCAGTAACTGTTCCCTCTGATACATAGGAGATACTGCTGGGCTGCCACAGGTCCACCTGTAGTGCAGGAACCAACCTGTAATTTATATCCAATGTAGGTGGGGAAAAATCCATGTCACAATCTCAAACATGTTATTTTGTTTGCATACAGTAACACTAAACACATTTCAGGATTAGACTCAATGTGTCATCAAGGTAAGACACCTATTTAATTTGAATATGGACTCTAAATAATTGGGCTGTTGGAAAAGTCAAGATGTAATAATTCCTATACAAAAACATGTCATAACTTTTGCAATAACCCAATATATCACATCCATATAGAATTTGTTCATGATTTACAAGTAATATTTTGAAGACCAGTACATTAAATCCATAAGCAAAAAATGAGATAAATTAGTTTTAAGTATAACCTTGATATTTTCAAATTATTTATTGTGTAAATATCTGATTAACTATAAGACAAAGATATAAATTCCCCTTTACCCTATCACAGAATAAATTGGGGTAGCTTAATAGTTTAGTAACTTTAAATGAAAGAATCTCTAGGTAGCTCCTCCTCCCTTCTGCAAACCTTTTACTGATTCTAGATCAGCTTTCACACATCTCCCCTTCTGGGGGAGAACTTGGCAGCTAGAGTAAATCTCTTTGTTACATGAATAGTTTTTAGAACATCTATGCTTCTTTGGTTACAGGACTTCCTCTTGCCAGAATGTATGCTCCAGGAGGGCAAAGAATTTATCCATTTGGTTACCACCCATCTCAAGAGCCCAGAGTGATGCCTTGTGCATATCAGTAACTCAATTGTAATTTGTTACAGCCCGGACCATCTCTCATCCCCACCCCTACTCATCTCTGGACTTCAGGTTGGTATCTCGGGACTTTAACATGAACTTTAACCTCCCCCCACCCCACCTGGAAACCAGTTCAAGCCAGTGAGCAGTTCCAGACACCAGTCTGTCTGTGGCTGCAGGCTCTTAAGGCTGCGACTTGTTGCTCATCCTCTGCCCCTTCCTTACTTGCCTTTGGACTCTCTGAATTTCAGTGTTTCGCAGCATGATTTTTTTTCTTTGCTTTTGAGGTGTTGCTTACTAGGTCAGTTGGAGGCTCACCACTCCTTAGAAACAGGGAGGACTTTGAGTCACCCAGGACCAGTGATAATACTTCATGGTACTGGTGAGCAACGGGTAGGCCAACCATAAGAGAAATCACCAATTTTCTAATCCTACACACCTTTTAACACTCAGAGATACCTTAAATAAGTTAGGAAGCAATATATGAATGACTAGGAACAATCACAGAGGCTCAAGAAGTGTGAGCAACCAACAAAAGGCCTCTCCCCCAAGAGAGATCATCAAGCTGACATCCACCCATAGTCATTACAATGGATGTTGTGGACATGCTGGATAAGGAATTCAGAATATTTGTAGTGACAAAACTAACTGAGATGGAAGAGAAAAGAGACAAGGAGCTCCAGGAGATGAGGAAGTCCTTCCATCATTTGAAAGAAGAAATAGATACCTTAACAAGAACTGGATAGAACTTCTAGGAATGTGATACAGGAAATCAAAACCTCCCTTAAAAGTACTAAAAGTAGGTTAGATCAGGAAGAAGATTGATTCTCTAATGTAGAAGACAAAACATCTGACCTAGAAAAAAGTATCAAGAAGATTGAGAAAACAACCAAGAAAAACGAGGATAATATACAAGGATACCATCAAGCTCCCCAACATCCAGATAATTGGCATCCCAAAAGAGGAAGAAAATAATAAGGGCATAGATAATTTCTTTCATAAAATCCTGGAAGAAAACTTTCCAAACCTAGGAAGGCATTCAAATATCCAGACCCAAGAAATACATAGGACCCTGAGTAGAATCAACCCAAGAAGATGCTCTCCAAGGCACATTATAGCCATATTGGGAAAAGCAACAGACAAAGACAGATACTAAAGTTGCCAAGAGGGAACAGGCAAGTTACAAAGGTCACCCTATCAGGCTAACATTGGATCTCTTGGTGGAAACAATGCAGGCAAGGAAAGAATGGGGAAATATAGTCAAAGTGTTGAATGAAAAACAATTTCAACCTAGAATACTATACCTGGCAAGATTATCTTTCATATGAGAAAAAAAAATTAAAACATTTTCAGATAAACAAAATTTGAAGGAATTTATCAACTCCAGACTAGCTCTTCAAGAGGTTCTGAAGGTAGTGCTATACCAGGAAAACTAAAAAGTCAGACAGACAGTTATACAAGAACAAAAAGCAACCAAGAAAATGGCTCACTTAATGATAGGAACAGGTATGGCAATATCGATAATTACATTGAATGTCAATGGATTAAATTCTCCAATTAAGAGACATAGGCTGGCTGAATGGATGAAAAAAGAGAACCCCTCTATCCGTTGCCTACAAGAAACTCACCTTATGGATAAAGACA
>NW_006159773.1:3806000-3822782 GCF_000334495.1 Tupaia belangeri chinensis
CCCCCCCCCCCGGGAACCGAGTTAAAGCCAGTGAGCAGTTCCAGACACCAGTCTGTCTGTGGCTGCAGGCTCTTAAGGCTGCGACTTGTTGCTCATCCTCTGCCCCTTCCTTACTTGCCTTTGGACTCTCTGAATTTCAGTGTTTCGCAGCATGATTTTTTTTCTTTGCTTTTGAGGTGTTGCTTACTAGGTCAGTTGGAGGCTCACCACTCCTTAGAAACAGGGAGGACTTTGAGTCACCCAGGACCAGTGATAATACTTCATGGTACTGGTGAGCAACGGGTAGGCCAACCATAAGAGAAATCACCAATTTTCTAATCCTACACACCTTTTAACACTCAGAGATACCTTAAATAAGTTAGGAAGCAATATATGAATGACTAGGAACAATCACAGAGGCTCAAGAAGTGTGAGCAACCAACAAAAGGCCTCTCCCCCAAGAGAGATCATCAAGCTGACATCCACCCATAGTCATTACAATGGATGTTGTGGACATGCTGGATAAGGAATTCAGAATATTTGTAGTGACAAAACTAACTGAGATGGAAGAGAAAAGAGACAAGGAGCTCCAGGAGATGAGGAAGTCCTTCCATCATTTGAAAGAAGAAATAGATACCTTAACAAGAACTGGATAGAACTTCTAGGAATGTGATACAGGAAATCAAAACCTCCCTTAAAAGTACTAAAAGTAGGTTAGATCAGGAAGAAGATTGATTCTCTAATGTAGAAGACAAAACATCTGACCTAGAAAAAAGTATCAAGAAGATTGAGAAAACAACCAAGAAAAACGAGGATAATATACAAGGATACCATCAAGCTCCCCAACATCCAGATAATTGGCATCCCAAAAGAGGAAGAAAATAATAAGGGCATAGATAATTTCTTTCATAAAATCCTGGAAGAAAACTTTCCAAACCTAGAAAGGCATTCGAATATCCAGACCCAAGAAATACATAAGAACCCCGAGTAGAATCAACCCAATAAGATGCTCTCCAAGGCACATCATAGCCAGTATTGGGAAAAGCAACAGACAAAGACAGATACTAAAGTTGCCAAGAGGGAACAGGCAAGTTACAAAGGTCACCCTATCAGGCTAACATTGGATCTCTTGGTGGAAACAATGCAGGCAAGGAAAGAATGGGGAAATATAGTCAAAGTGTTGAATGAAAAACAATTTCAACCTAGAATACTATACCTGGCAAGATTATCTTTCATATGAGAAAAAAAAATTAAAACATTTTCAGATAAACAAAATTTGAAGGAATTTATCAACTCCAGACTAGCTCTTCAAGAGGTTCTGAAGGTAGTGCTATACCAGGAAAACTAAAAAGTCAGACAGACAGTTATACAAGAACAAAAAGCAACCAAGAAAATGGCTCACTTAATGATAGGAACAGGTATGGCAATATCGATAATTACATTGAATGTCAATGGATTAAATTCTCCAATTAAGAGACATAGGCTGGCTGAATGGATGAAAAAAGAGAAACCCTCTATCCGTTGCCTACAAGAAACTCACCTTATGGATAAAGACAAACATAGACTAAAAGTGAAGGGCTGGAAAAAGATATTCTATAAAAATCAAAATCAATAAAGGGTTGGAGTTGTGATATTGATTTCAGACACAATAGATTTCAAGTGAAAGACTGTAAGAAGAGACAAAGAAGGGCACTATATAATAGTAAATGGGGTAATCCAGCAAAAAGACATAACGCTTATAAATATCTATGCACCCAACTCAGGAGCACCTAAATATATGAAAGAAAGACTGCTGGAGCTAAAAGGAGAGATAAGGAAAAACACTATAATTGTTGGGGATATCAACACCCCAATATCTCCTTTAGACAGATGGTCTAGGCAAAAAATAGAGAGATACAGGACCTAAATGATACTATAAATTGAATGGGCTTGACGGATATCTATAAAACGTTCCACCCTACATCCACAACATATACATTTTTCTCACCCCGGCATTGGAACATTTACAAAAATTGATCATATGTTAGGACACAAATCAAGCCTTTACAGATTCAAAGGCATAGAAACTATATCCAGCATCTTCTTTGATGATGATGGAATTAAACTCAAGATTAATTTCAAGAAACACCCTCGAAAATACACGAACACATGGAAACAGAACAATCTACTTCTGAACGACTTCTTCACTACTGAAGAAATTAAGTCTGAAATCAAAAAAATTATGGAAACAAATGATAATGAGTGCACAAGTGTCCATAATCTATGGGACATGGCAAAAGCAGTCACAAAAGGGAAATCCATAGCAATTATTGCACTTAAGAAAAGGGTGGAAAGAAGGCAAATAGATAACTTAACATTGTGCCTCAGGGAATTGGAAAAACAACAACAACAAAAAACACAAAAATGCCAGGCAAAAAGAAATAATAAATGTTCAGACAGAAATAAATCAAATAGAAAATAAATGAACCATACAGAAAATAAATGAAAGCAAAAGCTCGTTCTTTGAAAAGATGAACAAGATCGACACACCACTGGCTATACTGATGAAGTAGAAGAAAGAAAGAAACCAGATAAATCCAATACATGATGAAACAGGCAAATTACAACAGACATAGTAGAAATACAAAATATCATTAGAGGATACTATGAGCTACTATATGCCAACAAACAAGATGGACAAATTCCTGGATGCATATAATCTACCAAGATTGAATCAGGAGGACATAGAGAACCTGAATAGACCCATAATAAGCCATGAGATTGAATCAGTAATAAATAACCTCCCGACAAAAATGCTCAAGTCCAGATGGCTTCACTTCTGAATTCTACAAAACTTTTAAGGAAGCTAATCCCTATCCTCCTCAAATTATTTCTAAAGATTCAAAAGGAAGGAAACCTTACAAATTAATTTTATTCATTTCCATCATCCTCATTCCCAAAATAGATAAGGACATGACAAAAAAGGAAAACTAAAGACCAATATCATTGATGAATACAGATGCAAAAATTTTCAACAAGATACTCGCAAATCATATCCAACAACATATAACAAAGATTATTCATCACGACCAGGTAGGCTTTATCCCAGGGATGCAAGGGTGGTTCAACATACACAAGACCATAAATGTAATACACCATATTAACAGAAAGAAAGATAAAAACCATATGATCATTTCAATTGATGCAGAGAAAGCATTTGATAAAATACAACATCCTTTTATGATTAAGAGCCTCAGTAAGATTGGTATAGAATGGTCATTTCTCAACACAATAAAAGTCATCTATGAAAAACCTACAGCTAACATTATACTGAATGGGGAAAAGCTAAAAGTTTTTCCACTAAAAATGGGTACTAGGCAAGGCTGCCCACCTTTCTCCACTGCTATTTAATATAGTACTGGAAGTCTTAGCTAATGCAATCAGAGAAGAGAACAATATAAAAGGCATTCAAATAGGCAAAGAAGAGTTGAAAATATCTTTATTCACAGATGACATGATGGTATACTTAGAAGACCCAAAGGTCTCCATGAAAATACTCCTTGAAGTAATAAGTGAATACAGTAAAGTGGCAGGATAGAAAATCAACATCCAAAAATCTATGGCATTTCTATATATGAACAATTTGAATGAAGTAGAGCTGAAGAAAGGAATCTCTTTCGCCATAACCACAAGACACATAAGATACCTAGGGATAAACCTAACTGAGAAAGTCAAAGACCTTCATAAAGAAAACTATGAAAATCTTATAAAAGATACTGAAAGTGACATAAAAAAGTGGAAGGACATCCCATGTTCCTGGATTGGAAGAATTAACATAATCAAAATGGCAATCTTGCCCAAATTAATCTACTTGGTTAATGCAATTCCAATCAAAATACCAGAAATGTTCTTCACAGATCTAGAAGAGACAATCATAGAATTTGTCTGGAATCATAAAAGACCTCGTATTGCAAAAGCAATCCTGCGCAAGAAGAATGGAATAGGAGGCATATCACTCCCTGATTCCAAGATATACTATAAAGCTGTGATCTCAAAACAGCATGGTATTTGCACAAAAAAAGACATGTGGACCAATGGAATAGAATAGAGACCCCAGAAATAACCCCCAGAGCTTACAGTCAGCTGATTTTTGGCAAAGGATACCAGTCAATCCATTGGGAAAAGGAAAACCTCTTTAGTAAATGGTGCTGAAAAACTGGGCATCCACCTGCAGAAAGATGAAACTGGAAAGATGAAACTGAACCCCATCTTTCATCATTAACAAAAATCAACTCAAAATGGATCAAAGATCTGAACCTAAGACCTCAAACAATAAATCTACTGGTGGAAAATGGTGGGGGAAACTCTGGGAGACATTGGAGTAGGCAAAGACTTCTTAAATAAGACTCTCAAAGCGCAGGCAATGATCCCTAAAATAGACAAGTGGGACTATATCAGACTAAGAAGTTTCTGCACAGCAAAGGGACACAGTAAAAAGTGAGAATCGACAACCCTCAGAATGGGAAAATATTTTTGTTAAATATTCCTCAGACAAAGGTCTGATAACCAGAATACATAGGTAACTCAAGCACCTTATGTGAAAAAAAAAATCATTAACCCACTTAAAAGATGGGAAAATGAGCTGAACAAAAATCTGTCTAAGGAAGACATACAAACAGCCAAAAAGTATATGAGGAAATGCTCAACATCCCTCATCATAAGGGAGATGCAGATGAAAACCACAATGAGATACCACCTAATCCCAGTCAGAATGGCAAAGATTAAGAATATAAGAAGTGATAAGTGTTGGCGGGGATGTGGTGAAAAGGGAACACTCCTACACTGTTGGTGGGAAAGTAAACTGCTTCAGCCACTGTGGAAAACAACATGGAGGTTCCTCAAAGATCTACAAATAGAACTACTATTTGATCCAGTAATCCCACTTCTGGGTATCTACCCAAAGGACAGGAGAATGCTCAGTCAGAAAAGTGCTTGCACATCAATGTTTATTGCAGCATTATTCATGATTGCCAAGACATGGAACCAACCTAAATGGTCACAAACTGATGAATGGATTGAAAAAGTGTGGCATATATACTTTATGGAATACTACTCAGCCATAAAAAACAAGACCCTGGCATTTGATAGAAAGTAGTTGGATATGGAGTATCTATTGCTGAGTGAAGCAAGCCAGGCTATGAATGAAAGATATTGTATGTATCCACTTAATATATACTGACTATCTGCGCTCTATGGTAGAGAGTGAAATATTGGAGGACATAAAAGCAGTGAAAATACTTAACGAGGATAAGACAGTGTGGAATGGGGGGCCGGTGAGAAGAGTATAGAGAAACATAGCAAGAGAACAAATAGAGAGACATGACATTAGTAGGACACAGATATGGTTTATTACCTGTTGATGATGATGTGTATGGTATTCTCAACTGGATTGGTCTGAGAAGTATTTTATGTTGGGTAAAATCTTTTTACAAGCAAAATGAGAAATAGTGATTGACTGGTTAAAAAAATACCGGTGAGAAGAGTATAGAGAAACATAGCAAGAGAACAAATAGAGAGACATGACATTAGTAGGACACAGATATGGTTTATTACCTGTTGATGATGATGTGTATGGTATTCTCAACTGGATTGGTCTGAGAAGTATTTTATGTTGGGTAAAATCTTTTTACAAGCAAAATGAGAAATAGTGATTGACTGGTTAAAAAAATAATTGGAATAATAGTAATAATGATCTGGAAAACAGTGGAAAGATATTGAATGATGAAGTGAGGATTTTAATGTCTCTGTATTGACAGACATGCATGATTTCCCTCTGGAAAAAGAAATATAATTTACTGTAAAGTTATATGCAATTCAATGTAATATAAACAAGATTATGATGATAATAAATAAATTTTAAAAAACAAATTTAAAAAAAAGTTCATGTGAGGAACATCTCTGGGAGACTGGGTCTTTTCAGCATGAGCTGCTCACTCTCCTTGCTTTGTGTTTGGCAATAAAGCTGTACTTTCTTTCATAAAAAAAAAAAAATCACAATTTTTTGTCTGAATGTAGACTTCCTCCCATGTAGTAATTCACTACATGTTCACTACATGGTCAGTATTTTACATAAGAGCAGGAGCCCCATCTGTTTTCCTTAATGTAATGTTACAGTGCCCTGGCCGACATTCAATGCTTGGTAGAAGTTCTGCTTGTGTTAGGAAAAAAAAAAAAAAAAAAAAAGCTTGAACTCATATTGAGGGGGAGAAGATCCCTGTGTTTTACAGAAGCTTAGGGCAATATTTCTAATTAGGTGCTGTTCGTCTTTAGAGAATCGTCTCTGTCAAGTCCTGCTGGGGGCCTTGTGTCGTGTTGTGTCTCTGGGGCCATGATCTCTGCAAAATCCTTCACTGATAAGGTTTATTACTGTATCTTCACTTAAGTATCAGTGTCTGCATTCTGTTAGGGAATGTTACAAGACCAAAAATACTTTGTGACTCAGGGAGATTTACGTCTAATAGTATAGTTCAATCTGGAACAGGCTTTTAGTTTTGGGACTCAGAGTCTACCTGTTTTCTTTTAAGCAGCTAAACTCCCTACTAATTCACAAGGGCAAATCTGACTCAGCTAACATGCTGGCCCAATATCACGCGCGCACGCACACACACACACACACACACACACACACACACACAAAACAAAAACACCGGAAGTGTAGGGCTGGAAGGAATGCTGAGAGGTCATGCAATCCATCTGTCAGCCCTTAGGCAAGGATACACCTAAGATTGTACCAAACTGTCCCCAATAGTATTGAACAACATCCTAATTTAACTCATATACACATTTAACAAAATTGTCAGGCATTTTCCTTAATCCTTTACATTGTGTCAGTTTCACTTTTTCCTATTCTAGTCATCAGTGTGAAATGACATCTTTCTTGACTTTGTAAGGTAAAGCATGTTGGTATCTTTTACTCTTTTACTTCTCCTTATGCATTTGATTTTCTAACCCTTTAACTATATTTCATACTTGCCTTTAAACCCACTAAAGAGACAGATTTTGATATATATATTTTTTTTTTTTTGAGAGGTTTTTGCTATTGGGTACGTGTGCTTGCCAGAAAGAGAGACACAGAGAGACAGAATGCAAGAAATCACCCCCCTCCCCACCAGGGGGGATGGCCATGTAGCAATCCCTTCTCCTCCATTCTCCTCTTGGGATCTTTGGCATGCATGCACATGTACCCGGCTTAAGTTTAAGCCACCAGGTCTGGGACTCGAATTGTGGTCGAATACATGGGAGTCGAGTGACGTAACCATTATGCCAACCGCCAGGTCTCTTGATATATATTTTAAAAATCATATTTATTTCTTCCGCAAGTGAGATAGAGAAAAAGAGGGAGAGAGAGACAATGAGAAAAATAGAGATGGGCACCTCCAATAGCTTCTTGATGCCACAATCTATCCTTAGTCTCAGCCAGGCCCAGATCATGGGTACAATTGTACTTGGTGTACTCAGGCCTCTGGATGTGATTCCAGAACCTTCTTATGAGAGTTAGCCTTGTAGAGCATTGTGTTTTACTGATGTGACACTGTCCAGCCTGATTTTTGATGTTAAGGGTAACAATTTGCTATCATTCTTTAATGCCAGTGAAGACAAGAAAATCACGCTTCATTCTGAGGGAGGGGAGCCATGGGTACCTAAAATAATATGAATTGCCACTCTGGAGATAAACCTGTAAGTACAGTTTTCTGGGGTACATGCTAGTGATATTTTAAAAAATATACGTGAAAAGAAAAACTGAACACTTAAAGACAAAATTCTACTTCATATGATTAAGATGAAGAACACGGTGACACTATGTCCTTGTTTATAATAGCTAAGACATGAAATCAACTTAAGTGTCCAACAACTAACATCTGGGTTAAGAAAACCTGGTACACACACAATGGGAGATTATTTATTCATAAAGAACAGGGAGATCCTGTTATTCAGTACAAAGTGGATAAATCTAAAAGGTTTAACACTAAGGGAAATAAGCTAGACTATGGAAGACGAACACAGTATGTCCCTACTTAACATATACTGAATGTCTGCACTATGACATAAAAGGAAAGATTCGAAGACAAAGAAGTAGAGAGGATAACTTTAAATGTCAGAGACTGTATGAGGGATGAGGGGTGGGAGAGAGAGACTCAGGAAGAAAAACTTAACAGACACAAGAATGTATGTAAATGAGGCAAATAGGTTATGGAATGATATACCCCAACAAAGTGAAGAAAAAAGAAAGGCTGCTATTAGTCATATATATTGTATGTATATTTTATATATATATATATATATATATATAAAAGTTAGAAAAATATTGAGGGTTACAACATATGATGTTCTTTGTTGAAAACCATAATGTACTAGTTGTTAAAGATAATGAATATGGTACTATTTTTGATTTGGTTATTACGACTACATGTATGCTTCAAAAAACCATATTGTACCCCACAAAGATGTTCAACAATGTTACAATGTTAAATGTAATAAGAAATTATAAAGTGGCCCAGCAGGTGGCATACAAGTTAAGGTACTGGAAACCACATGGTCAACTGTGAGTCCTGGACCTGATGACTTGAAAATCACGCTGAGTACGTTTGTGTGTGCTCTAAATTCTGAGATGAGACTGGAGGAAAAGGGATTGTGGTGTGGCCATACTCTCGAGGGGTGATTTCTCACTTTTCCTTTCTCTCATTCACTGTCTCTTTGTTGAGTGTATACATCCTATATATAGCAAAAGGTCAAACAAACAAAGCAATAGCAAAAAACCCAAACCAAAACAAACAAATAAACTAATTAAAAAATTATAAAATATATTTTAAAAACCAACCATGTCTTGTTTTCAATAAATATTTTGTAAGTAAATAAGTAAATAAATTTATCTTCCTCTTTTTTCAGATGCACACTCTCTCCAATATTGCTGTAGAGCACTTATAGATTTCTGCTTCTAGTTCCCTGTACCAAGAAACTAATAAAGTGATCCACTCAAATTTTGTCTACTTACTTCATTTCTCAGTCCATAAATCTTTAATTTCAAATTTTTATTGCATTTAGGTATAATCTCAGACCCTTTCAGGTCAGAGTAATATATTTTTTTCTGATGACTGAAATAGCCACTTGTAGTCAAATTGTAAAAGACATTTTTTTTTGCTGTGCAATTTGTCCTTGCTCCACTTATCAACCTTTCAAATACTGATAGACTGCTGGAGGAAAACATACCTAGAGACTATGGTCTTCTGTAAACCAAAGATATTTGGTAGATTGTTGAAATTCTGGTGCTAATCTTACCTACCTTCTATCCTTTCTCCCTAAACACAAAAGTGATCTGCAAGTTGTCACCCTTCTGAAGCATAGCCCCAAGATTTTCAACAAAAGGCCCCCCAAATTTGAGCAACTGAGTCTCTTCTTACTTTTTCATTAAAGAAAAATGAAAATATATGAACTGAAACCTAATTAGGCATTAACATAATCATGAAAATCGGTGGGGTCCAATAATGAATTAAAATCAGTCTAAATGAAAGCATTGCTTAGGAATATAAACTTCAACATAATAGAAATTAGTGCTACAAGCCTGAGTACTACTCACCAAGCAACATTATTCCTACAACATTAGGTACAGATGGGAAGGTCTGATAAAGCATTGTTCTGGTGCCCAAATTCCCCCACGCTTCTCTTCAAGGCTGAATGCTAATTGTCACAACTGGATAGTACATCTCATTTATCAGCATAAAGCACACGTGTTGGAAAAGAAAGACTCTTAACATTTCCCTGAACTAATTGGTACATTTCATCAATTTGAAAGGCTTATTGAAACCCATCAGAAACTCTCAGGACATATGTGTAGTCAAAATGTGGCGTCTTGACTTGTTGCAACAAGAGGGGCAATGTAATATGGCGAATGATGGGCAATCTCCCTAAGAGGGCTTTAGAAAGGGCTTATGGAATTTCGGATTGCCTCAGGTCATATTGTAGAGGGCTTAAGGAATTGAACTCTGGACCAGATTATGTAAGAAATCCTGTCACTGAACAGTTTAATAATTCGACCTTGATGGTGGAAGAAGCAAAGTGGGGCCAAAGCTGCAATTAGAGAAGCAGTAGTCACGGTAGACAGAAAAGGGAATATTTTGGTCATTTTCCCAGTATAGATGATTTTTCTTTTTCCTCAATCTATGTTTAGACATAATCACAGTGGTCTTTTTTTGGTCTTTTTCTCTTAGTGGGCCCAGAGTGGCCTGTTTGATGTTGGTGTTCATGTTCTGTAGAAGAATGCCATGGTCTCATTGGGGGGGGGGGCGGCTGGACCCTAGAAATACCAAGGTCTGGCTTAGTCCAGCTCACTCACTCAGTTTAAGTCCAAACAGTGCCTGGCTGGCTCTTCCCTTTTTCAAGATAATTGTAATTTTACTTAGGCTATGTGATGACTAATGATATGACATTATGGAACTCTTGCATGAATAGGCAAGGATGCCTAGAGGTGATTTAAGAGTTTTGAACGTTGGGGTTATGGAATGAAGGGGAGATTAGGAAGTCAGAGAAATCTGACTTTGGCACCTGACATCTTTTTGTAGCTTCAACATACTGCTGCCTTTTTCATATAAAAGAGCCAGTACCACCTTAACTCCTGCCTTCTAAGCCAGGGGTCTACAACCCACACAACAGGAGGTAGTTGGTCCTTGAGCAAGGGAAGCTTCATCTGAATTTACAGCTGCTCTCCATCATTCACACTCCACCTCCTGTCAGATCAGTGGCAGTATCAGATTCTCATAGGAGTGCAAACCTATTGTGAACCATGCATGTGAGGGATGCAGTTTGTGCACTTCTTGTGAGACTCTAATGCCTGATGATCTGAGGTGGAGTTGAGGCAGTGACGCCAGTGCTGAGGAGCAGCTGCAAATGCCATATTATGGTGCACTGTATAATTATTTCATTATATCTTACGATGTAATAATAGTAGAAATAAGTACACGATGAATATAATGAACTTGATCATCCCAAAACCATCCTCACTCCCCTGTGCCAGTCAGGGGAAAAATTGTCTTTTACAAAACTGGTCCCTGGTACCAAAAAGGTTGGGGACTGCTGCTTTAAGTGACTATAAGATTTATGATTACTAAGGAAAGTTTCTAGACTTCTACACAAGAGGCTCTGAGAACTTAGCAGCCACACAGGAAACTTATTAGATGAGGTAAATAATATTTCACTATGTTTTGCTACCTTAAAGTAATTCTATACCTGAAAATCAATTTAGCATTTTCCAATAGCTCTGTAGTGAAATGAATGAAAATAACAGGAGATCTAGTTGGCAAATCACTTGAATACCCATTAAGAAGTATATTTGAAGACAAGAGCCCTGGGCTACATTTCATCAAGTAATAGAAATTCCCCTCTACCTTCTTTTGATGATTTATGATTTTAACATTGATGGCCACTTCATGATATTTGATCACTACATTCAGAAGTATTCCATTTAGTGCTCTAAATTACAGTGAATTTCCAGTTAAAAAATTCTGACACTTTTCAAGTGTTTAATACTTAATGAAAACCACTTCAGATTTTGTTATGCATTTCTTCTTTCAGATGCAGCTTAAGAATTCTGCTATGTAGTGACCAATAATAATAATAATAAAATAAAACTCATCTTTTGTTTAGTGAGAAATGTTTCCGATTTGGGAAATGAAATATTTTACCTTTTTCTGTCTAAACTTTGATATGCCACACTTAGAGCCTTAATTTTCTTGATTTTCCAAATAAAGGGCTGAACTACATATTTCCAAATACTGTCCACCTTCTTAAACTCTGAGTATGGAGACTCAATGTGCTTTTTTTGAGTATAAAACATTTCCCTAGAAAAATATTTCTTGAGTTCATACACATTTTTTCCTATATTGAACATTGAAAAAAGACTCAATAATTTGGTCCCAGCATCACCTTTCAATGATAAGTTGTATTGACTTATGGGTCTGTATTGATAAATAAACGTAAGCAATATAACTAATAATTTTGACCCTTTTACTGAAAGCATCTTTCCTTTTTTTCCAAAATAACCAAGAGGATGAAATGGAATTCAACTCATTATTCCCTTCCATTTTCCTCCACATTAATTTCCAGCTGAACTAAGTGACCAGCGAAGAATTCTCAAGGTGGAGACTGGATGATCAAACCACTGATCATCACCCTATGACCAATGCCGAGGACCTGGAAATTGTTCTCTCAACTATCTGTGAAAACCGGCTGATTGCCAAAGGGCACAGCTATGGTCCTCACTCCACATAAGTCACTGGTTACTGAAGGTCTACAGAGTCTCAGCCATGGCTAAATGCTGAGGATACCACAATGAGCACACAGCTCTCTCCTCGAAACTAAGTAGGTATTATGCTATGATTAACCTGCAGAAAGAAGATACAACACTGTTCCATCATATTTTGGGATATAGTCTGGGACACTTTTTAAAGAAATGGTGACTAGACATAATTCTGAGTGATGACTAGCAGCCTGGAAGGTGAAGGGAAGTGGGAGTGAGTGGCCTCAATTCAAATGATTCCATGCAGAGGCCCATTGGGTCAAGGACGGAATAGAGAGGAGGGAGAATATATTGACGATGTTGGAGTTTACCTGAGCTCTGTGATCCTGGAAAATAGTGACAGTTAAATGAATCTCACCACCTCACTGTGTTCCAGAAATGGCTCACTGTGAAAGCCATTATTTTCCCTAGGACTTAGGAAAGACTCAGTGCTATGCCTAACAAATAATGAACTGAACTGTTGGGTTGCTGGAAAAGTTAGGACACATTTTTGCGTAGAAAAACAGAAAAATACATCATGACTTGCTCAACAGCCTAATATTTGTTCCCACCAACTAATCTGGACAAATTACCTGCAACCATAAATTGGCCAAACTCTGGTTAAATATTTCTCCTTTCTTCAGGCCCTTCAACTTTTATCAATTCTTAATATCCTTAGTATTTCAGCTCCTTCCCATCATCAGCTGACCTCAAGATAAAACATTCTTTGGTCATATATTCAGTAAAGACACTTTCACCCATTCTTTTCACTTCCTGACAACTATTTCTTCCCAGCCTTATTACTCTTCATATAAAAGTCCTTTTCTGACTGATTTTTGAGATGTGTAGATCTAAAGGGCCATTGTAGATCTTAATGTTCTGCCCATTGCAATAGTCCCTTTCCTCCTCTTCAATAATCCTTTGTATAGTTTCTCCTTAAAACTATGTATTTATTTTTTATTTGACCTATAATACAAGAACACACTCATGGTTTATTTGAGGAGTTACAAGTGCAGGAGAAGTTATTTTAACTATCTTCTATTTATCAACTAATGTTCTTTTCTATTGACAAAACTTCGTTGAAGCAAAATGTTGGTGAAGATCCTGGAATCCCGGGACCAGCAGTTAGCGTAATAACTATGTCTCTGGACTCTCACGTAGTTGACCGCAGTTTGAGTCCTGGACCCGGTGGCTTAAACTCACGCCGGGCGCGTGTGCATGCATGGCCAAGATCCCAAGAGGAGAATGGAGGAGAAGGGATTGCAGCATGGGCATCTCCCCTGGTGTGATTTCTCGTTTTCTGTCTCTCTGTCTCTCTCTGTCTGGCGAGTGCATGCGCCCTATAGCAAAACCTCTCAAAAAAAAAAAAAAAAAAAGATCCTGGAATCCCATTTCTCCTCTGTCACAGTTACCTCTACAACAAGGAGACCACCAAAGAGGAATGGCCAACTTTATCTTTGGTGACACTATCTGTAACTTGAGCAATTAAATGAAGATGAAAACAGAGAGGAATGATAACTGACTTAGCTGATCAGGAAAGTCAGACCTAACCAGCTAGCATGGAGGGGTGGGATATCAGTTTATTAGCTTCACAGAAGCCTTGGGCAGGCTCTGGGATCACTGTGGAGAATAGAAAGTGGGAATGAAGGTGAAGAAATGGTGTCAAGATAACAGAGAGACCTTATGAAAATGTCAGTGAAGAGTTTAAACTCTTTGTGCATTAGCCTACTTTTAGATAATAACCCCTCCTACATCCCCAGAGAAATATGTTTTCTAGGCCCAGGCTTGGTGGCACAGTCAATAGCATAATGAACTACGGTGCTAGAAGTCACATGGCTGACTAGGTTTGGATCTTTGATTCAGTCAACCTGAAACATGCCAGGTGCATACACAGGTCCAAAATTCGGGTGAGCTAGAGGGTTAGGGAAAGTGGATGGTGCTACTGACAAGATCCTGTCAAAAGTGTCTATTCCTGGGGCCAGCAAGTGGCGTGATGCCTAAGGCACTGGATTCCAACATGGCTGACAATGGCTCAAGTCCTGGACCTGGCAACTTCTTTCTCACTTTCCCTTTTCTTCTCTCTCTGGCCAAATTAAAAACAATGTGTCTGCTCCTACCTCCCCACCCCCTCATATGTGCTTTCTATTATAAATAAAATAAACAAACTTAGTAAAAGTATGTTTTCTAGAGAAATCAAAACAGAAAAAATTTAAAGTGGTGACACAGGACACGAAAGAGACTGGGGTATGATGTTGAATGGAAAATTAAGTGAAAACATATGCAGTGACTGGCCGTTTTTCTTATCCAAAGCGAAAGCACTGAGAACCAGGGATATACACTGTAGGTAGGAGACTGGAGGAAACATAGCATGCCACTGAAGAAGTGACTTGACAGTCATTTGGGAGTACCCAGCTATCTAATCATACCATGTGAAGTCCACTCTTTGACAAGTCCAATTTATACAAACCAGTATTCCTGTCAACTGTTCAGTGCCTATATATATATATGTATATATATACACACACACACACATACACACACACATACACATATATATATATATACACACGCACATACACACACACACACATACATACATACATATGTAAAGGTAGAGTAGAAGAGTGATGTTTCCAGAAATACAAATGAAATCTCTGGTAATTTGAAATAAAAAAGAAAATGCAGACCAGAGCTGTGAGCATGTGAGGTAATAAGATGGCAGCCCTGGTTAAAAGTTGTGGATGTCTGCCGTAGCCACAAAGGAAATGGGATCAAGATTTTGAGCCCAAAGTTGGGAGTGATATTCTAGCATAAAACTAGAACCTTCAAAGAACAGCAGGCTCAGTTAGATAGATTTTTTTTTTTTTGAGAGGTTTTCACTATAGGGCGCGTGCGCTTGCCAGACAGAGAGAGACAGAGAGACAGAAAGCGAGAAATCACCCCCACCCCCCAGGGAGGATGGCCACGCCACAATCCTTCTCCTCCATTCTCCTCTTGGGATCTTGGGCACGCACACACACGTGCCTGGCGTGAGTTTAAGCCACTGGGTCTGGGACGCGAACCGCGGTCGACTACGTGGGAGTCCAATGACACATAGCCATTATGCTAACTGCTGGTCCCTAAAGAAGCTCTTTGTAGCAATAAATACAAAACCTTTCTAGTGGAGAAGGTCACACCAGGTCACACCAGGACATTCACCGTTCTTGTTTAATGCCTTACTGAATAAAAGTTCACAATAAAAAAAATTACAAACACGTGAGCAATCAACCCACTACAAATGAAAGCCAACAGATTCAACACATATGAGAGGACTCTAAAGTTTGTGAAAATTGGAATTAAAGTGTGATGTTATTTTGGTGCAAAACACTTTGAAATCCAAGTACAGTTTTTTCACAATATACATTTCCCTAAACTTTTTTTTTTTTTTTTGCTATAGGGTGCGTGTGCTCACCAGACAGACAGAGAGAGAGACAGAGAGAGAGAAAACGAGAAATCACCCCCCCAGGGGGTATGGCCACGCCACAATCCCTACTCCATTCTCCTCTCGGGATCTTGGGCATGCACACACACACGCCCGGCGTGAGTTTTAAGCCACCGGGTCTGGGACGCGAACCGTGGTCGACTACGTGGGAATCCAGCGACGTAGCCATTATGCTAACTGCTGGTCCCTCCCATAAACTTTTGAAGACCTCTTGTAGCATGATTATAGACTCAGGGACTTCAAATCAGAGAGTCTAAAATAAAGCTAGAAGTTCCAAGACAAAAAGAAAATGATAAATGGGGAAGCTGGACTATCTTAAGTGGTTAGTTTGATATAGTTCTCTGCAAATGCAGTTATAATATTTAAGGTAATTATATTATCAATAGTCTAAGAGTGAAGGGACTTAAAGTGAGGTAAGGAATATATAACGCAGAAAAGAAAAGAAAAAAGCCTCAGAAGCTAGTATCAAAAAAGAAATAAGGAGGTTGAGCCTTCTCCTGCCTCCATCCTGGTCCTTGCGCTTCTCTCTGGGCAGCTGTGCTGGTTGGCATGGGGGGCTTGCTAGCCAGGGGATCTCAGCGGAAGTGGTGAGGGCCCCTCTCCTGGAGCCTGAGGTTCTGTACACCCAGAAAATCCATTGAAAAGACTGTTGAATGGAGACTGAAGAATTTTTCAGTCTGAAAAGTGGAGGGAAACAACATGCTCCTTTGTAAAGAGAAAGTGTGTTCAGCTAATCAACTAAAAATGTTCCTGAAACTCCCAGCCTCATATCAAATATGAGAAAATTGCACCAGAACTAGAAAGTGAAGACTTAGATGTGATTGTTGTAATCTCATAAGAACCAAGATTACTGAGAATAAAGCCTTCCTGTGGTGCTCAGCTGTGGTTTCAATATTCACCCTAGTTCTTTTCACTGTAGGATAAGGTAGTAGATTGTATAGTTCTAGGGTCACACCCATCATTGGAAGATCACTCTATACAATCTACTGTCTTTCCTCAGATGGTAGAAAGATCG
>NW_006159773.1:3823185-3841822 GCF_000334495.1 Tupaia belangeri chinensis
GCTGAGGGAAAGAATGTAAATTAAGTTACAAAAAAAAAAAAAGTTTCAGAAAAAAAAATCCATTCGATGACCGTAGTAAGATAAATAGCCCCAGCTAGGTGATACTTTATAGGATGCCTAAAGTTAGACTTGTGTTCATGGAAATGCATATATCAGCTGTATTTGCTATGAAAATATTTAATTAAGATCTTTAGTAATTCAATAAAAAAATGGGGGGAAACTGTATAGAAAGTAAACATAGATACCAGAGACAGTGTGGGAAGAGTGGGAGAGGGCAGAGGGTAAGAGACAGGGAATCAAAGATGGGGGGAAAAAAGCAAAACATACAGGAAATAAGAAATGGGAAATTATTTGTTGACAATAACATGTGCTTGATTGAGACAATATACAGTGTACTCTGGATGGAAAATCTCATTTTGTATACTGTAATGATGTACAGTGAATGAATGTAAATAAATAAATTTAAATAAAAAAATAAAATGAACTTGTTTAAAAAATTATGTTGCAATATTTATGATACACAAATTGCTTATTATTTTAAAAAGTTAAAGTATTTTTAGTGAGTAGACTGTAAAGTAGAAGAAATAAAGAAATGTATCAATAAACATAGTAAATAAAGAGATTGCATTCTCTTAAAAGAGCATTATATTAAATTAAAAAATCCTCAAGTGCTGGTTACAGGAGACACATATAACAGAATGGTTGAAAATAAGACAATGGAAATAAATAAGCTGCTAAAGAAGAAAAAGCTTGTATAGTTATATTAATAGCAAATAAAGCATTAGGGCAAAATCATTTTTAAGGGCAACGTATCTATATATATAGTATACATTGGGTCATTGGGAAAGCCATGATGCATTTTTGCATATAAAAACTTAGGAAAATACATCATAACTTTCCCAATGACCTAATAAATCAATCTTTATATATAGGGTTTATACATGTCCATATGTGTGTACATATATGCACATACATATGTGAATTTATATATACTAATACAACATTCAATTTAGAGGTTTTTGCCTTAGGGCATATGTACTTGCGAGAGAGAGGGAGAATCAGTGAAAGAGAAAGTGAGAAATCACCCTCTGATGGGATGGCAATGCTGCAATCCCTTCTCCATTTTTATCCTGGGATCTTGGGCATACATACACATGCACCTGGAATGATTTTGAAACCACCAGGTCTGGGACTCAAACCATGGTCCACCATGTGGGATTCCAGTGACATAACTGCTATGCCATTTGTTGGCCTTGCAACAGTCAATTTAACAGGAAGATATAAATTTTATTAAGATGAATGCACCCAATATTGATAAACAACAGCACCAAAATATAAATAGAAAAATTAACAGTATCATAAGAGTTGTAACTTGTAAATCTTCAGTAACTGAAAAATCAAATAGACTCTAAGCATATGTAGCATTATTATAATTGACCCAATACCAGGCTACAAAACAACTTTGAACAAGTGTCAGAATTGATTTCAAACAAATGTTCTTTGATTACAGTATAATTTTGCAATCAATGATAAAACTATATTTAGGAATTGAAAAACAGGGTTTTAAATAATTTGTGGATTAAAGACAACACTGTAGTGAAATTAGAACCAAATCACAATTAAGTATAACATTTCAAAGAGAAAGATATATGATTTTAAATGCTCATGTTCCAAAAGACTAAAGATGGAAAACTAGTGATTTATATGTCTAAATAAAGAAATGAGAGAAGAACTGCACAAAAGAAAAATAGAAGACAGAGCATAATAAAGATGTAGGATAATGAATAAAAATGGAAAACAAAAGGAATAGCAAGGATCAACAAAACAAAAAATTGGTCTTTGAAACACATTTTAAATAGAAAAATCGTTAGTAAATTTGCTTGAGAACAAAAGATGAAGATTCAAATGACCAATATTAGCAATGTGAAAGTGACATAAGTGTGGATTCATAAAAAAAAAAAAATCACTGTAAGTGGTCTTAAGACACTATATTGGGCTGTTGGAAAGTCATGATACATTTATTGCATAGAAAGACAGAAAAATACATCATGACCTTAGTGACAACCTAATAATTGAAAACTTAAGTGAAATAATTTCCTTAGAAAACATAACTTCCTAAAATAGAACTTTGCAAAATTGGCTGTTCTTAAATTCATAACTTATTGTCCCTCTTCTAATATCTTGTAGTCACTAAATGAGTATCATGAAATTCATATTTCATTGCTCTTTTTTTTTTCTTCTAAATTTTATGGGTAGAGAAAAGTGGGTGTTGATAGCAACAGGCACGGGGCATTTGGAAGTTTCTGAGGCCAAGTTCATTGCCTCTAATAGGTATTTAGATGTGTACTTGTAAGTGTAATTCCTAACCCTCCTGAGTCCTTCTTCTAGCTAAACAATAACGCAATAGGAATTGGACTTCATTTAAGTAAGATTTTCTTTAGATAGTAATAAGATGGTCCTCTTCATCACTCCTTTCTTTATTTTTTAAATAATTTCATTATTTTTTCATTTGATCAGAGAGAGAGAGAAAGTGAAAAAGCAAGCCACCAAGTCCAGGTCCAGGTCCAGGCCATATTCGGCCATGTGGGAGTCCATCGCCTTAATCACCACACCACCTCCAGCCCGTTACTCTTATCTCTAAGTGGAACTAAAAATATTTCATTATGCAACTGAGCACATCCTGAATGACATAGTAGGTAAAAGGGACTATTTGCCCTCATGATCCTATCTTCATTTCTATTATATCTTGGAATCAGATAATCATCTGCCTAGGATGAAAAATGGCCATCACTAGATGGGGGAAGAATCAGAAAGATTAGACAAATTTAAAAGAAACTATGGTTATTTTGAATTGAAGATAACTGTTGACCTTAAAAAGATGAAGAAATTTCAAGGGTTCTTCTAATTAATATTTTAAAATAACCAAGAACATTTATTCCTGAAACTCTAGTTTGATTTGTATGACTGCCTTTTGCACAGTTTTAGAAAGTTACGAATGATTAACTAATAAATGAATGAATTTCTAGATTAATTCAGGCTCCAGATGTCAGCTGTCCTATCATCTCTCAGGCTGCTGTAGTATCCATGCAGGAAGCTTTTATTTTTTACCTATATCTACTCTGATTGCAGAACTGAGTTTGCTTCAAAAGCATTACTGAGCAATGCAGACTTTGGTGAATATTTTATAAGGACGATAAAGTAGGAAATTCAGGTTGCATTCTTCTCATGTTGTAGGCTTTTCACTCTTGCTGAAAGAAGTTGGTGAAGGGATCCAGGCTGCAAATGGCTAGTAACTACCCAGTAGGAAAATTAGTCATTATTTATCAATTGCTCAGGCTGTACAGGTGTGTGTAGGCTTAACACACACACATAGCTCTCCTCCTGATCCCTGCCAACTGTTGTAGAGATCCTGGTTACAAACCTACCTATACCTAAGATGCAAATACCTGTATTTTCCTGAATCTCTATTCAGATAATAGATGTGTTGGGTTGTTGGAAAAGTCATGATGCATTTTTGCATAGAAAAATATGTTGTGACTTTTCTGACAACCTAATACATTGCAGGTTAATGTCTCAGGTGTGATATCTGCTGCCGTATCAGGTAGCACTTGCCTAACTGTATTTTTGTACTGTCTTCCCTCACCCACGACCTGTTATGAGGGTGTAACAGACACTAAATAATACCTGCTTTGAAAAATATATGGTGAGACAATCATGATCTATTATGTCCATTTGTATTATTTGGCAAGAAACCACACACATATCAGTGCTTCTCAAACTTTAGAGAACATTAGACTCCCCTGGATATCTTGACAAAATGAAGATTTCTGGGAATTACTACCAGCTAACCTCATGTCAAGTGTTCTGGGTTGGGTCTGAGGGAATCTTCTTTAACAAGCCCATTGGGCAATTTTGAAGTCATTGGTTTTGGGATCATGTTTTATGAAAGTCCTCTCTATTTAAAGATTGCTCTTTAAAGAGCAGTAGCCATTATTGACATATTGATACCAAATCTAGCTATAGTTTTGAAGACATCAAAACTTTTCTCTGCTTACTTTTGTATATCAAGAAGCCCTTAGTAGCACTTTACGAGATTCTCAATGACTCTTTGTGAAAGGTTAGTCTAGCACTAGTTTCAGAGGAAAACTCAGTATTTGACTGCATATAATTTGCAGAGGTTTTCATGAGGGGATAGGAAATTAAGTTGACTCAAATCTATGTTAGAAACTTTTCCAGAAAATGTTTAAATGCAAGTATAGTCTATTCAGGTAGAATGTGTAGTTCTGTAATTCAAAGCAGTTTTGACATGATTTGTAATATTGAAATAATACTGGGGCCGGCAGGTGGTGTGGTGGTTAAGGGCACTGGACTCCCACATGGCCTACTGTGGTTCGAGTCCCGGACATGGTGGCTCGCTTTCTCACTTTCCCTCTCTCTCTCTTTCTCTGTCTGTCTCTGATCAAACTGAAAAATAAAGTTCAATAAAATAAATCTTAAAAAAAAAGAAATAATACTGAATTTGCATTGGTTTAGACATGAATTGCCCAGCCTATCAACCTTTTACACTGCCAAGTAATAGCAGCTGAACATCAAGCATACTGATGCAGTGGAGCACATGAAGGCACAGAGGGATATACAACCCCACTCTCTACTTAACCCCTGCTCTCTTGGAGCAGCTTGGCCGCCTCTCTGCCTTGCAAGTACCTTTTGCTTGGTTTGCCTTGAACTTCTGAATGTTGTCCTTATTGCTACAAAACTCAGTGGCTTCAGCCCTCTTGTCATCTCTTTCTATCAAGCTATTGCTATTTACTGTAAAATGCTTATATTTAACATACCCCTATTAACTCTTATGTTATAAATTTATCACATTCCTTAAACTGTTCTAATATTTTATTAGGGTTTATCAGTGTTGTTACTATTCTGCTTATAAAGTGGCATAGGTTTGAGTGGTCTGCCACTAAACCAATTTTTCTAAAAATTCTCTTATTTTGGTATGTAATATAGAATGGAAGATTTTTTTTTGGAATGCATATAGTGCATTATTGCAAAAAAAACCCCACTTATATTTTCAAACAAAAAGAAATGGTCACCTGTTTACATGCTGTTTCAAATAATTTATGCTTTTGTTTTTCTCCTTGAAGAGGAAGGCTGAAGAATGGACAGTGTGTGGCTTTGAATTTGGAATCATCAAATAATGCTTTTCTCACCACATCAAGGGGTTTGGATTGTGAATCACATAACTTCTCATGGCAGCAGATATATCATTCTTAGTTTAATCCCACTTTAGTTTATATGCCTGTAAATTGGATGTGGTGCTCAATTTCTATCTGACAAATATATGGTTAAAGACACAAGAATACGACTAGGAGCTATATGAAAAAAAAAAAAAAAAAAAAAAAAAAAACATGGGAAGAAACAGGTGAATTTCCTTGGGAGATCTTGAATTTCTGAGGTACCCATTAGGGGCCTGATGGTTTATTTTTGTGTAATACATAACAAAACAAACTTTTACTCCATTATTAGCCACTTTTTTTTAATTGCCAGAGGGTATGTGCACTCATGAGACAGACTGAGAGAGAGAGAGAGAGAGAGAGAGAGAGAGAACATGCACCTTTCCAAAGCGACCTGGTCCTTGCTCCTGCAATCTTTCCCCCTCATTTCTTCATCCCACCAGGATCCTAGGCATGTATGCACTCACACCTAGCATGTTTTTCAAGCTGCAATGGTTTGAATTCAAACCATGTTCATCCAGATGGGATCCAGCTCCCTATGCACAGGGTTTAATAACCATGCTAGGACATTGGCTCCTGTCTTGGCTATGTTTAAGTGCACAGTTTGGCAGTGTTAACTATATTCAGGCTGTGGTGAAATAGATCTCCAAAACATTTTCATCCATATTCATAAACAACAATTCCTACTTTCTTCCTCTCCATTATCATCATTATTATTATTATTATTTTAAATTCTTGACCATTTGCCTATCAAGCAGGTGGTGACTGGATGACTATCTAAAATGGCCTTTAGTTTGCAGAGTCATAAAAAATTTAGAGGCCCAAGGGAATGAAATTTTTGAGATAAATCCAGAAAAAGGAAGAAACATACCTAATGCTGAGTAGAAATGTGGTCAGGATATACTGTCAGGATCCCATAAATACAAATGCACAATTAATGGGAAGGAACTCTGATGGATATTGAGCCAGTCAGAGGATTTTCATGGCTACTCCTGAGCTTCCATTGTTTGCACAGTAGTCTCAAGGCCCAGGAAACAGCACTAATTAGGAGTGGGCTACCCTGGCAAAGGCTTTCCTATTATATGGATAAATCATGAAGTCAAAAGGGCACTGTGCAGCTCATATGCCAAAACCAGATGCCCCTCCTCCTGGAGGAGTTTACTCTTTCTGAATAACCTCAGTGGAGAGTTCTTTAGGGATATTTAGATGACCTTTTCTTTGATATATCAGGCTACTTTACGTTTTGTTATGTTTCTAGTTTGGATAATTTTATCAAGACACCAAATGTGCTGCATGTATTTTGATGTTAATCACTGCTTCTGTCATGTCACTCTCATATGCAACTCCAAACTTTCTCCCATTAACCTCCACCCGGGTCCATGCAGAGCTCACTGTTACTTCTCCATATCTACAATGATATAAATGAGACTCTCTGACCTTCTTTATCCTGCAAACTATTTGCAGATATTTTAGAACCATTTTTCTGGCCATCAAAGACATGTATTGCCAAATAATTTTAGAGCTTGTTTGATTCATATCTTCTAAAAAAAGACTTCTGCCTATATAATTAAATCCTATTTTATATTTTTAGAACGAAATAGTGACCTAATTAATTACTACAGCATATAACACATTTTAGAATATTTTATAATTATAAAGCACCGAGTTATATTTAAGTGATTTTTTTCTTGTAACTACATCATAGCTTTTTAAAATCATAGATAAACCAGAATTATGTATTTATATACATATTTACAGAATAACAGATGTGTAATGTAGAAAAGTTCATCTTATTCAAAATTCAGTTGATTAATTTCTCTATGAAAATCTCTGTTTCTCTCATATTTTCCTTCGAGTTGAGAGGTTTATCATGGACATACTCCAATTATAAGTCTAAAAATCACCACTGATAAATTTTCCTGGTCTATCTTCTAAGGGGCCCCCAGTAGATTCTCTCTATGAAATGTTCCTTAAACTTTCCCCCATTGCCTGAAACTCAACTTTTCCCACTTGATCTATTTCATTGTGCTGCTAACTGATATTCCTGGCCCTAGTATCTCCCTTTATCTATCTGTTTCCTTCTATAGTTGTTACAATTACCTTTTAAAAATTCAGATACCTACTGAAAAATCTCTAATGTCATCTACTATGTGGAGGATAAAGTCCTAACTTCTTAGCAGTACATTCAAGGACTTGGGAAACACACCTTTTCAACATCACCTCCCCCAGTCACTCACATGGATGGAGTCCTCACTCTGCTTTCATCGCTAACAAGACAGATTCTTTACTGAAAAATTATTTAATGCTATGATTTGAATGTGTTCCCCCTAGCCACAAGTTAGAAACTTAATCTCAATGCAACTGTGTTGGGAGGTGGGCCTAACGGGTGGTATTTAGATCATGAGGACTCCACCCTCATAAACGGATTACACTGATTATAAAAGGGCCTGAGATTGCAAGTTTTATTTTTTGTTCTCTCTCACCTTCTCTTTGCCTTTCTACCATGGGATATCACAGCAAGAAGGCTGCTCACCAAATTCCAACTCCATGGTCTTGGACTTTTCAGCCTCCAGGACCATGAACCTCCCAAAAATCTCTTCATTATAAATTACCCAGTTTATTATAGCAGCACAAAATGAACTAGAACTTTCTATCTTCCTTATTATCTCTCTCCCACCCCTAAATATAGCTAATGTGAGGTGGATCCAGGGTTTGTGGAAACTTGAGGCTTACACAATGTTGGAGGTCCAGTGTGAGAAGAAGAGGATACAACTCTGATTAGAAAAATGGAAATGAGACCTTGGAAGGGATCAAGCAAGAGGGCATGGTTTTCCTCCTAGTAAATTTGCCCCTGAATTATGGCTCAATTACTTTTTTTTTTTTTTTGAACTATTGCTTATTAAGCTCTCTCCCTCAGTCAGAATAACTAGCTTAGGATGTGCTCAAGAAAGTTGTTGAATTAGAACCCAGTCAGTGATGTGGTGGTAAAACACAACACTCTGCAAGGCAGACCCACATGGGAAGGTTCCAGGTTCATGTCTAGAGACCTTCCTGAGTATGTCAGGCATGCATAGGCCCATGATCCAAGGCTGACTGAAGGATTAGCCTGTCAAGATCCTGTTAGGAATATTGCTTCTCTGTCTCTCTGTGTATCTTTTTCTTGGGAGAAAGAAATAAGACAGCTTGCTGGTATAGTCAAAGGTGCTAGAGGCCACATGGCCAATTATGGGTTTAGATTCCCCAGTCCAGTCAACTTGAAACGTGCCAGGTATATGTACAGGCACTCTAGATCCTAATGAGCTGGAGGACTAGGGAAAACAGAATTGTGGCATCATGAGACCCTGTTGAGGTTCTTCTTTCTCTCTCATGTCTACCCACACACTATTATAAATAAAAATAAATAAACTCAGAAAAAGACTGTCTCTTAAAAAAAAAAAAAGATTTGTGGAATTAAAGAATGTAATCTTACTCTTCCAGCCCAGCAGCAGTGGCACAGGCAGTAGGGCACCACTGTGTGATGCTGGAGGCACATAGGAGGTTCACTTTCTAGGCCAACCTGAACACACCGGGTACAATGACACAAGCCTGTGATCGTGACTAGCTGAGAGGCTGAGGTGGAAGGACTGCAGCATGGCAGGACCTTCTCAAGGGTGTCTGTTTCTTTGTTTCTTTCTCATTCTCATAAATAATGAAAGATGTATTCATCCCCAAGGCTTGCTCTAATGTCACCTCTCTGAATAGTCTTCCTTAACTTTCCCAGTTATTTTCTGTTTCTTCCCTTTTCTGCAGTCATTTGTAGATGTATTTACTGTGGCACTTCAACACTGCGTGGTATTTATTTTTAATTCATGTGCATCAGTAGTTCTCAGCCCTCAGTGTACACCAGAATTAGTTTGAAGATCTTGTTAAAGCAGTGACTGCTGCATCCCTTTTTCAGAGTTCCTGATTCGGTAACTCTGGGGTGAGTTTTAAGAATTTACATGTCTGACAAACTCTCAGGTGTTGCTGTAGCCATGTTCTATAGGAACTATATCCTGGGGACCAGCAGGTGGCGTGGTGGTTAAGGCGCTGGACACTCCCACATGGCTGACCACAGTTGAAGTCCCAGACCTCAAGTCCCAGACCTGGTGGCTTGCTTTCTCACTTTCTCTCTCTCTCTCTCTCTCTTTCTCTCCCTCTCTATCTCTGTGTGTGTGTGTGTCTGGTCAAATTAAAATAAATAAATGAATGAATGAATACAATTAAATAAAAATAATTCTTTTTTTAAAAAAAGGAACTACATCCTATTTATTCTAAGCACATTTCTGGTACATGGTAGGTGTTTATATGTGTGTGTACGTGTGCGTGTGCGTGTGTGTGTGTGAGAAAGAGCATTAAGATAAGCATATTATAAATTTTTAACTTTCTGCTATAATTTTAAACTTGCTGCCTTTTAACTATAATTTGTTAACAAGTCACAAATTATAGTCTTATACATAGTCTTTAAAAATTGAATTCTCTATTAATAATTAACAATATTTACTGAGTGATTATATGTTACTTCAAAAATTAATAATACATAATTCTTGTTCTTAGTCCACATTGTAAAATGAAGGAAGAAAAATAAACAGACTTTAAAGATTCAGACTATTTCCAAGGTTACATAGCCTATATGGCAGCAGTCCCCAACCTTTTTGGCACCAGGAACTAGTCTAGTCTAGAAGACAATTTATCCACAGACCAGGAGTGGGGGTGGGTAGGATAGTTTTGGGATGATGTAAGTACATTGCATTTATTGCATACTTTATTTCTATTATTAATACATTGCAATATTTAATGAAATAATTACGCAACTCTCCGTAATACAGAATCAGCGAGAGCTTTGAGATCGTCTTCCATTAGATAGTCCCATCTGGGGGTGTTGGGAGATAGCAACACCCAAAATGTATTACTTAAGTCCAGTCTACTCTATAATCTCATTTTGATTGCTGTTACTGCAGAAAACCCTGTTTAACAAAGATACGATGTTGGACAGAGAAGCAGGCTTTTCAGTGCTTTTGTGCAATCTCAAGATATTCTACCTTGGTTTTAATCTAGAACATATGGAGATTTGAAGTTGTTCTAAAACATGTTTTTAAGGTTACCATTATTTGTGATCTCAAGCTATTGATCCTCTTCTAGCATAGATAAAATTGATTCACCTGGCTTATTCACAAATGGGTCACAGATCCATTCCTTCCAAGTTCAGGGATATATTGTTGTTGGAAAGTAATCCTCACACTCTTGAAAGCTGAGATCATGCACCAGGTGAGAGAAAGAAGGTCCTGGACCAATCTCTTACAAAATCTTTGCTAATGTTTGAAACATATCAAAAATCCCAACATTCACTCATCACCCCCATAATCCTAGCTTGGCTTTGATTGCAGCCTTTATCTGCCAACCTGAACATAGTTGTCATTCTATCCTGATGTGACAGATTGAGTTTGCTAAGAAGATTGAATATGTCTTGCAAGTAAGCAAGCTTTGTGACCATTCTGTGTCTCTGAAATGTGCTGCTAGTGGCAACTGCTTTTTTTTGAGAGGTTTTTCTTATAGGGTGCATGCGCTTGCCAGACAGACAGACAGAGACAGAGAGATAGAAAGTGAGAAATCACTCCCCATGGGGGATGGCCACACCGCAATCCCTTCTCCTCCTTTCTCCTCTCAGGATCTTGGGCACGCATGCACACATGCCCGACGTGATTTAAGCTGCTGGGTCTGGGACTCGAACCATGGTCAACTACATGGGAGTCCAGCAACAGAGCCATTACACTAACTGTTGGTCCGCTGGCAACTGTTTTTCTAAAAGAAATTTCTGGAGTGGCCTTGTAACTCAAAATGTCTAGCCAGTGATCTACCTTTAGAAAGCCACCTCACTTCTGTGTATAAGAGAAGACATGTGTGTTCTGCATACATCTCCTCACAAAGCTGCATGAACAGATGTGAGTTAAGGGCATGTACTTTCATGGGATTCATAATTGTAATCACATCCTGCAAAACATTGTTAAGTTCAGCTGACATTTTTATGGCTGACTAGTATTTTGCTATGGATGACAAAGTGCCTAGAGTCCCATTCAGAAGCTATCTCTTTGATCTGAGTGGTGAAACAAAAAGCCATCCATGGGACCGCAATTGTCGTGATGGCTATGTTGCTGAACTCCCTTGTAGTCGACCGTGGTCCAAGTCCTGGACCTGGTGGCTTAAACTCACACCGTGTGTGTGTGTGTGTGTGTGTGTGTGTGTGTGCATGTCCAAGATGCCTATAGGAGAGTGGAGGAGAAAAAAAAAAAAAAAAAAAGAAAAAGAAAACTGTCCAGTCATGACAGCTGCTTTGTCAGTGCATATACCAAGACAAAATGGCCTGTTTAGTTGTCCTGATATTTAATCATTCGAAGACTTCTGTAGATCTGGTGTTGGTTGGCAACAAAAGAGCACATAATATATCCTCATGCACATTCTCTTGAAAAATAGATTGCAGGAAAACAAGCAATGTTATCTTACTGTCAACATTGGTAGACTTGTCAACCTGGATGTGTACCATGTGAATCACTAATCCTCTCAAACAATTGTGCTTCATTGACCTCTTCTATTTCATCAACTCATCTAGTTATGATGCTAGCTAAAAGAGAAAACTGTGTCACCTTTTGAACTGCAACCTCTCTTAAAAGTTCATGATATATGTCCTTAGCAGCAGTCAGGATCAACTTGTCGCCAATAGTAAAAGGCTTCTTAGCTTTGGGAATGCAGTTAGTTAGCCACAAAGAATGATGCTCTCAGTGCAGACACATTTGATGAAGTGGTGGCTTTCAATAATTGCTTCGATTCTTAGTATTTACATTTTTTTCTTTTGAAAAACTGCAAAGGCTTGTCTTTTAATGCAAGGTGCTTGGTCTTCATGTGGCGAAGTGGTTTTGAAGGTTTCATGGCTTTGTTGGCTAGTCAGTCGCCACAAAGCAGGCTTAGAGAATGTGAATCACCTGTTGCAATGAACCCATAATTTAAGTAGGACTTAGTATTTTATTTTAAATGCAGTGGAGTTTTTTGGTTGTTGTTATTTTCGTTGGCAGTCTTAGAGTCTTCTGCTGTCTCATCATTGGGTCTTCCCCTGTTTTCAAAGCTGTCCAGTGACATTTGTTGTTGTTTGTTTGTTTTTCCTCATTTTGGCTTTGGTTAACTTTGGACTTACCAAAACTGTGATGGAGATAAAAGCAGTGTTGGATAGAGGCGGTAAATAAAATAATGGGTGGGCCATGCACAGACTAAAATAAGTGTTGGAGTCTGACTTAAAGCCTGCCACCAGGTGCAGCTGTACAATAGACATAAATAAACCCACTTGCCACTATAAAGCCTGCCACCAGATGCACCTTTTAATTGTCACTTGTCACCTACTGACAGGGTTTTGATATGAGTCTGTAAGCAATTGATTCACTATGGTTTCTGTGCAGTCAAACCTAATGTTAATCAGCATTTGCAGCTGCTCCTCAGCACTAGCATTACTGCCTCAGCTCCACCTCAGATCCTCAGGCTTAGATTCTCATAAGGAGTGGGAAACCTAGATCTCTCACATGTATAGTTTGTAAGATGATCTGTGCTCCATGAGAATCTAATACCACCACAGATGTGACTGGAGGTGGAGCTCAGACAGTAATGGGAGTGTGGGGAGTGGCTGTAAATACAGATGAAGCTTTGCTCACTTGCCCGGCACTCACCTTCTGTGTGGCTCAGTTTTTTTTTTTTTTTTTTGGAGAGGTTTTTGCTATAGGGCGTGTGTGCTTGCCAGACAGACAGAGAGAGACAGAAAGCGAGAAATCACCCCCCATGGGGAATGGTCACGCCGCAATCCCTTCTCCTCCATTCTCCTCTCGGGATCTTGGGCATGCACGCACACGCGCCTGGTGTGAGTTTTAAGCCACCATGTCCGGGATGCGAACCGCGGTCGACTACGTGGGAGTCCAGCAACGTAGCCATTACGCTAACTGCTGGTTCCCTGTGTGGCTCAGTTTTTAACAGGCCACAGACTGGTACTAGTCCTTGGCCTGGGGACCCTTGCTATATGGCAAACAACATATTTAATGTCAAATTCCATGGTGTTTAGGATATACACAATGACATTGCAAATAATATAATTTTGAAAAAGCAGAGGATAATTAGAAAGTAGAGGTGAAGTGGAGCATAACATTAAGAAAATTTTATGAACAAAGGAAAATTAGTTCAACAAAAAAGGCTTTTAAAAATGTGAAGCAGGGCGTGGTGGCACCCGCCCTATGGTTAAAAATGTAAAGCAAAAATACTTGTACCCACAGAAATAATTAGAAATAGACTGATTTTTTTAATCTAAGGACTTAGATAATTTTCTGAGAAATAAAAGGAAGGAAAATAAAGAAAGAAAGAAGGATGCTTGAGAGAAAAAAAGTAAAGAGAGACGTTGAAAGATTATAGAGCTAGGGAATCTTAGTCATAGTATTATTTATTTTGTTTTTTTTAAACCATAATATTGGGATATGGTTGACATATAAAATACTGCACATATTTAATATTTGTAACTTGATTAGTTTGGGTATAAGTATACATCTGTGAAGCCATCATCTGTGATGCCATAAACATCACTTCCAAAGGTTTCCTCCTGACTTCTTTTTTTATTATTGTTGTGATCGGAACATTTAACACAAGCTCCATCTTCTTTGCTAAACTTAAGTACGCAATAAAATATTATTAACTATAGGCACTATGCTATAAAGTAGACTTCTAGGACTTAGTAGTTTTGCATAACTAAAATTTTGAGCCCTTTCACTAATATTTCCCCATTTCCTTCACCCCATCGCCTTTAACCAGCATTTTAGTCTTTGCTTCTTATTTTTACTATTTTAGATTCCTGATGAAAGTGAATTCATGTAGTATTGGTTCTGCAGCTAACTAACTTTCCTTAGCATAGTGTCCTCAAGGTTTTAAATTTTTCAAATGTATAAACAGCAAGATTTTCTTCTTTTTAAATGCTATATAGTATTCCATCATGCTATGATTTGAATGTGTCCCTCTAAAAGCATGTGTTGAAAACTCGACTCCCATTGTAACAATGTTGGGAAGTGGGACCTAATGAGAAGTGTTTAGGTTGTAAGGACTCTACCCTCATTAAGGAGTTAATGCTGATTTTAAAAGGATTTAAGGCTGAAAGTTTGATCTCTAGCTCTCACTTTGCCCTTTTATCATGTGATAACACAGTAAAAAGGTCCTCACCAGATTCTGACACCCTTATCTTAGACTTCCCAGTCTCCAGAACTATGAACCAATAAATTTTTGTTCTTTATAAATTAGCCAGTGAATGGTATTCTGAGATAACAGCATGAAATGAATCAAGAAACATTTCATGTATAAAAATGACATTTTTTTTTTGAGAGATTTTCACTGTAGGGCGCATGTGCTTGCCAGCCAGACAGAGACATAGAGACAGAAAGCGAGAAATCACCCCCCAGGGGGGATGGTCACGCCGCAATCCCTTCTCCTCCATTCTCCTCTCGGGATCTTGGGCACGCATGCACACGCGCCCGGCGTGAGTTTTAAGCCACCGGGTCCGGGACACGAACCGTGGTCGACTATGTGGGAGTCCAGCAACATAGCCATTACGCTAACTGCTGGTTCCCTAAAAATGACATTTTTTATTTTAAAAAAAATTATACATTTAATCACTATATGTCTTTACAGTGTATAACGTTGCTTTTGCCAGCATGAATACCATGCCTATCAGTCAAGACAAAGACATTATCATATACATTATCATCAGCAAATAACTTTTAATTTTTGTGTCAATTAAATATATTGTTTCTTTGTTCCTCTGTTCTCTAGCCTCCCTTCCTCTATGACCCACCCCCATATTTTCCCTATCATTACTATTTCTAGTATTTACAGTTGCCATCCCTGCTACTTTATTATTCAAACTTTCAGTTTCTGTTATATAGTGCAGACATTTGTTATATATTGAGTGGGGACATACAAAATTTGTCTTTCATACTCAGGCTTGCTTCACTTGGCATTAAGTTTTCCATATTCTTTCACTTTGTATGAAATGTCAGGGTCTCATTATCTTTTATGGCTGAGTGGTATTGCATAGAGTACATATGCCACATTTTTTCAATCCAATAATCTACTTTTAGACTTTGTGTTGATTCTATGTCCTAGCAATTGTAAATAATGATGAAATAAACATAGATGTGCAAGTGTTTTTCTGACTGAGGGCTTTTCTATTCTTTGGGGAAATACCTAAGAGTAAAATCATTGGGTCATATGGTAGTTGTATTTGTAGATTTCTGAGGAATCTCCATATCAGCTTCCACAGTGGTTGTACTAATTTGCATTTCTATTTACTTATTGTTTCTTTAGCTGTGCAAAAGCTTCTTAGCCTAATCTAGTCCTATTTGTCTATTTTCGGAACTATTGTCTGTGCTTTGGAGGTCTTCTTTAGGAAGTCTTTACCTACTCAAAGTTATCCAAGAATTTTTCCTTTGTTTTCCACTGGTATTTTTATAGTTTGAAGTTTTATGTTTAGATTCTCAATCCAGTTTGAGTTCATTTTTGTTAGTGTTGAAAGATAGGGGTCCAGTTTCATTCCACTGTAGGTGGATATCCAGTTCTCCCAGCACTGTTTGCTGAAGAGATTTTCTTTTTCCTACTGAATTGTCTTGTGCCCTTTGTCAAGGATCAGTTGGTTGTATGCTTTGGAGTTTATTTGGGGATTCTCAATTGTGTTCCGCTGGTCTACCTCTCTGTTTTTTGTGCCAGTACCATGCTGTTTTGATTATCACAGCTTTGTAATATGTTTTGAGGTCAGGAAGAGAGATGCCTCCTACTTTATTCCCCTTGCACAGTATTATTTTGGTGATATGGACCTTTATGATTCCAGACAAATTTTATGATTTTTTTTTCTGTTTCTGTGAGGAATATCTCTGGTAGTTTGATCAGATTTGCATTGAATTTGTAGACTAATTTGGGTAGGATTGATACCTTGATTATATTAATTCTTCCAATCCAGGAGCATAGGATGTTTTTCCACCTTTTTGTATCCCTTTTAATTTCTTTTCACGTATTTCATAGTTTTCCTTGTAGAGATTTTTGGCATCTTTGGTAAGGTTTATTCCTAGATTATCGTATTGGTTTTGTGGCTATTGTAAATGGGATTGCTTTCTTCAATTTTGTCTCAGTTTGTCCATTATTGGTGTATAAACATGCTATAGATCTTTGTATGTTGACTTTGTATCCTACCACTTTTCTAAATTCATTTATCACTTCCAGGAGAGGTCTTTTTTTTTTTTTTTTTGTGGATTCTTTGGATTTTCTATGTATGGCATCATATTATCTGAAAATAGAGATAATTTCATTTCTTCTTTTTCTTTTTTTTATAATTAATGTAGTTTATTACTAATGAGGTTGAGTGACTGACCCAGAGAAAGACAAGTGTGTTTTCAGGAGGCTGACTTGCAGTGGTTTCTCATATTTAGTTTTGAGAACAGGAGGGTTGTCAATCAGGTCCTTTACATTGGCCTGGCTCAAAAAGGTGGGATATCTAGAAGTGAAGGCTTGTAGGTTATAGATGAGTTTAAAATTCTTTTTTTTAATTTCTAATTTTATACATTCAGTCACTGTATATTACCACAGCTTGTGTAATGAATTTTTTCCAGCATAAATACATTATATAACAGTTCAGTAAAAGCTATTATCATACATGTAATCATCACCAGACAATCCTGTTTCTGTGTCCCATTAAATGTCTTGACTCTCTGTTATTCTTCTTGATTCCCTTTATTTATTTATTCATTTATTTATTTTTCTTCTTTTATTTCATTTTCTTTTATACATTCAATCACATTATTTAGCTTACAAAGTGAATATTTCAATATGTGAACATTTCTCCCCAATACAGTTGATAAAACTACAAAATATCTTCAACAGATAATACCACATTTCTTTGTCCCATTAGTGCTTTGCCTCCGTATTTTTCTTCTAAATGTCCTTCCTCAGATCCTACTCTTCCACACACATTATATCTGGTATTTATACCCATTTGCTGTGTTTGTATATCCTTTAGTCAATCAGTTTCAGTCATAGAGTGCAGACACCCATTACATATTAAGTGGGAAAATACAATGTCTCTCCTTCATAGTCTGGCTTGCTTCACTCAGCAATAGATCTTCCATATTCTTCCACTTTCTGTCAAAAGCCAGGTTTTTTTTTTAATGGCTGAATAGTATTCCATAGAGTACATGTGCCACAGTTTTTCAATCCATGCATTTGTTTCAGGGGCACTTGGGTTGGTTCCATGTCTTAGCAATTGTGAATAGTGCCGCAATATCAGCATGTTTCCAAGGGCTTTGGCTGCTGGTGGCCACGGGTTCTCCAAGAGCAAATGGAGGGACTGTGACAGCCCAGGTCACACCATACCTGCAGCTGCCACTCGCATTTCCTATAAACTCCGTGGAGTGCCGGGGACCCCGCGGCCCAGGCTGAGAGCGCTCAAGCCAGGCCTCCTCGGGGTTTCCATTGTGCAGGCACAGTTCCAAAGCCATCGGGGCCCTTTGCTCCCAGAGTGTTGGGACCGAGGCCTGTGTTCCTGGGAGCCAGCTCTGTAGAGCTGGGAGATACAGGAAGGGCAGCACAAGGAAAAGCAGAATTCCTGGTGGCAACAGCTAATGTAGCTCTAAGTGACCAATAAAAGAGTCTGGCAGTGAAAAGAAGAAAAAAAAGTGCCGCAATAAACGTCAATGTGCAACCACTTTTCCGATGAAGATTTCTTCTTTTCTTTGGGTAGATACCAAGAAGTGGGATTGCTGGATCATATTGTAGTTCTATTTGTAGATTTTTGAGGAATCTCCAAATTGTTCTCCATAGAGGCTGGACTAATTTATACTCCCACCAGCAGTGTAAGAGAGTTCCCCTTTCACCACACCCCCGCCAGCACTTATCATTTTTATTATTTTTTTTAATCTTAGACATTCTGACTGGGGTTAGGTGGTATCTCACTGTTGTTTTGATCTGCATTTCCCTTACAATGAGGGATGTTGAGCATTTTTTCTTATGCTTTTTGGCTATTCATATGTCATCCTTAGAGAGTGTTTCTTTTTTTTTTTTTTTTTTTTTTTTCAACTCATTCTCCCATCTTTTAATAGGGTTGATGATCTTTTTTTTCCAAACAGCTGCTTGAGTTCCTTGTGTATTCTGGTTATCAGTCTCTTATCTGATGCATAATATACAGAAATATTTTCCCATTCTGAGGGCTGTCGGTTCACACTAATTACTGTGTCTTTTGCCATGCAGAAACTTCTTAGTTTGATGTAATCCTACTTGTCTATTTTGGGGATTATCAACTGTGCTTTGGGGGTCTTATTTAAGAAGTCTTTCCC